>NC_037683.1:89694944-89917812 GCF_003255815.1 Theropithecus gelada
TTTATTTTTTTTTGAGACGGAGTCTCGCTCTGCCGCCCAGGCTGGAGTGCAGTGGCCGGACCTCAGCTCACTGCAAGCTCCGCCTCCCAGGTTTACGCCATTCTCCTGCCTCAGCCTCCCGAGTAGCTGGGACTACAGGCGCCCACCACCGCGCCCGGCTAGTTTTTTGTATTTTTTAGTAGAGACGGGGTTTCACCGTGTTAGCCAGGATGGTCTCGATCTCCTGACCTCGTGATCCACCCGTCTCGGCCTCCCAAAGTGCTGGGATTACAGGCTTGAGCCACCGCGCCCGGCCTTCTTCTCCTATTTCTGAGTGGTTTTTAGTGGTTCCCATTAATCAGAGATCACTTCTCCCAAAACAAATGATTTCCCCCCAAGCCAATCTGTCATCTCATCTTATGAAACATGGGTTCCCAAACTCCAGGCCATGAACTGGTATTGGTTCATGGACTATTAGGAGCTGGGCTGCACAGCAGCAGGTGAGCAGCAGGTGAGCAAGTGAAGCCTTGTCTGTATTCATAGCCACTCCCCATTGCTCACATTACCGCCTGAACTCAACCTCCTGTCACATCAGCAGCAGCATTAGATTCTCACAGGAGTGTGAACCATATTGTGCACTGCACATGTGAGGAATCTAGGTTGCACACTCATTATGAGAATCTAATGCCTGATGATCTGTCACTGCCTCCCATCATTCCCTAGATGAGACCATCTAGTTGCAGGAAAACAAGCTCAGGGCTCCCACTGATTCTACATTATGGTGAGTTGCATAATTATTTCATTACATATCACAATGTAATAATAATAGAAATGAAGTGCACAATAAATATAATGCACTTGAATCATCCCAAAACCATCCTCTACATCCCCATTTGTAGAAAAATTGCCTTCCATGAAACTGGTCTGTACTAGATTGTTCTCATGCTGCTATGAAGATATACCTGAGACTGGGTAATTTATAAAGAAAAGAGGTTTAATTGGCTCATAGTTCCGCATGGCTGGGAAGGTCTCAGAAATCTTACAATCATGACAGAAGGCGAAGGGGAAGAAAGGCTCCTTCACAGGGTGGCAGGAAGGAGAAGTGCTGAGCAAAGGGGAAAAATTCCCTTATAAAACCATGAGATCTCGTGAGAACTCACTCACTATCACGAGAACAGCATGAAGATAACCACTCCCATGATTCAGTTACATCCCACTGGGTCCTTCCCATGACTTGGGATTATGAGAACTACAATTCAAGATGAGATTTTGGGTGGGGACACAGCCAAACCAAATCACAGTCCCTACTGCCAAAAAGGCTGGGGACCACTGCTATAAGAGATAAAATGATGATGTACTTCATATCCCTTTCTCAATTGATTTTAGCAAGAAAATAAACCCTCAGAATAAACTTGCCCCATTCTCCTTTTCAGCAGAACATCAAATAGCTTTCTTGCTTAAAATCCTCAGAAAGCTCTTCCACAGTTTTTCTTATAGAAAGATTATAGTTTTCTTTGTTTGTTCATATTAAATTAGCCACATCCAGACTATTCCTTGAAAAGTCTTCTGGCTCAGTAACTGGTGCCAGGGTGGGGCTGGGATATTCCCCTTTGGCATTAGCGCCATCCGCTAAAAATCTGGGCTGGGAGCACAGGCATCTCATTCTACGCCATGGTGCAGGGGATCTGTTTTGACATGGACAGCCAGATGCATGTGAGTGTCTGTTTAGGACTGGGACTCACGCTTTGCAGAGGGCCAGAAGGATTGTTCATTCAGTGGTGCTGGGGATGGTTAACAGAACATGAGGGCCTGGGAATCCAAGACATAGGTGGACTTCTGTCTCAGGTTGTTGGCTTGAATCCCATTCTGCCTCCAAACAGATGCAAATGACACAGACTTTCAGTGTGTGGGAATGAATGAGATAGAAGACTGCAGGTGACATACTATTCAGGATGCCTTGCCCCACCCAACTTTCCTCTAAACCTGGGATTGAAATGGCCCACTCCTCAGTTCAGGGTTGGTTCTAGCTCTGGAAACAGTGAACTTTAAACAAGCCAGTGCCAATACAGGAACAAGTTGCTTGAGGCCTACAGCTGACCTTTCATGTGGTGTGCAGCTTAAGTGGAGAGGAGTAGTAGAGAGAAAAAGACAACTTTCCCTGTCTTCGCAGGCCCACTCAGATGTCCCAGGCCTGGATGGCAGCATTATGCTCACGGGAGCACGTGTATGCTGTGTACTCAGTGAACCTCACAATTGACACAATAACTGTTATTCTAAGGGAGTGTAAGAGATGCCAATTTGATGTCACCTGTATTACACAGGAATCATTTAGTGAATTCCACAGTAATCCAGACTGTCGCTGAGCAGCGGATCTCGAAGACTGCTCACCAGACCAGCAGCACTGGCACCATCTGGAATGTCAGAAATGCAAATTCTCAGCTGCCTCCCTTTAAGACCCACTAAATTAGGAACTCTGGGTGTACAGCCCCCAGCTCATTTCATCTATTCATATTACCTATCTGACTCTTGCATTTGATAAACATTTTGTATTTTTCTGAACAGAACACTTGGATACAGTTTACTTAATCACATTTGCTCTTATGATTAGTTCGCAAAGAATAATGAAGCAAAACTATAAAAATATTAACAATGACATTAGGATATATATTGTATATGTATAAAACCAAAGTTTTAGAAGCCCATATACTAACTCATCAGTAATGCCCTTTGTAGGTCTTCACAGAAAGTGTTCATGGTCAGAAAATAGAGACTCCAGTACTCCATATCTCAGGAAATGCTTGCAAAACAAGACATTCAAAATCAGAGTTCATTGATTACTTGCAATATACACAGGCCGGGCTTCTAAGTAGCACCCGAGCTACAAAGCAGTGTTTTGTTCTACTCGTCAAGAGCCCTTGGAGCTGACATTTCCCTTGCAAAGCATAAGCATGCTGATAGATAAAGGAAGAACATTTTCTCCAAGGCCTCTCTCAGAGGCCCACTGAGTGTATGGAAAGTTTAGAAAACTCCATCTGACTGTTGGCTGGGTTTGGTTGGGGCCTATAATATGGGTTTAATCCCTGTGGGCACCAGTTAGCTTGTTTGGAACCAGATTCGGGATTGTTTTCCCAGTCAGTTTCTGGCATGCTGGCTGTTAGGTCCAAATCTTGGGCCAAGGATAGGAACATGACTAATATTTTACATGTTCTAAGACGATCACTCCCAGTTATCCCCCTTGTTTCTGGAACAATGAAGTCAAATCTGTACAGCAAACATGAAAACCACATGTTCTGATACTTAGGGCCACTCTGGAAAGCCACCCTGGTGAATTCTAAAAGTCTGCTTTTCCTCTAGGATTCTTGATGATGGCCGCTGTGTTTCCAACTGTCCCTCATGGAAATTTGAATTTGAGAACCAATGCCATCCATGCCACCACACCTGCCAGAGATGCCAAGGAAGCGGCCCTACCCACTGTACCTCCTGTGAAGCAGGTGAGAGGACAGCTGCTCCTCCGTCTTCCTGACCCCAAACCTGTTCCTCTCCTGATGGCCGTCATTTGGTTTGACCCAAAAGCCTTGTGTTTGGGGTTGAGGGTTAAGATCAGACAGCTGTTCACTGGAGCGCCTGGACAACCTTGAACTTTCTGCTTGTTGTCAGGACACAAAAAGCTTGTTCACCTTATTTGGGTGTAGACTCGGTGCCCTTGAAAAGATGAGAAAGCAGCTAAGAGATGCCTTTCCAGAGAAGGACAGACAAGCATGAGGTCAGACATGAGATAAGACAGTGAAGCTAAGATTTGTGGAAGTACAAGTGAAAAGCTAGGGAATTAAGACAGACACGTTCTGTCTTTAAGGAAAGTATTGTATTAGGGGCTGTGTGTGAGTCTTCTTGGAGCTGAGGTATGCCACTTAGAAGTTGCTAGAGCTCAGCAGAGCAAGGTCATCATTTCAAGTGATTACAAATGTGACCTTTGAGTCCCAGATTTACCTGCACTAAAAGTTTCCTGCTGCCATTGGATTCTATTTCATGCTCTCAAGGGTTCTCTGCGTTCTGACTCTTGACTCCTTTCCAGCCTCAACTCATATGCCTGTCCCCTACTGACCTCATGTGGGCCAGATTCGTATTTTTTTTTTATATATATACTACTTTTTAAATTTGAGCCAAATTTAAAAACTGGGACATTGCAGATAAAAACTTGAGGGTTTAATGTCTATTGAAAATTCAAAAGATCCACCACCAGACCTGCATTTCCCAAATCATTACCTGGAGTCCAAAAGAGGCTGCTCTCCATCTCTCCCCAGTCCCCACCATTCCCAGTTGTCTCACTGATCCTGAGGCTGTCAGTTACCAGCATCATCATCCTTAGATCATTTTTCTGGTGGAAAAGAATTATTGATCTTTAGTCTTTCTTGCAGTAAACCAAGAAAAATGAAGAACACATTAGGAGTACCAAGCATTTGCAGGAGATCAGGAGATAACACATATTTCTGTGTATAAATTAAAATTATTGCTTTGTGTTTCATGTGTCAAAATAAGACAAACATCTGTCATATTTTACCTCTAGACTGCCTTATTCTGTTTCCTTCCTCATCTACAAGATGATGATAATGCTTACTTCTTTAAGAGTTTTTATGAAAATTAAATGACATGAAATGAGATAAAACAGTAAAGCATTTAGAACAAGGCTAGCCACATGGTGAGCACTTAGAATATTAACTATTATTATTTTTATTATCATTACTGTTATTGTTTGTAGCTGCTTACTCTTTTGGGCATTTGAGTTTCTCTTTCTCTTAAGATTTTATTTGAGATGTTTCCGCTTGTTGTCTGGCTGATGTCTTCCTATTCCATGTTAGTTTCAACATCGTTTCCTCAGTGAGGGCTGCCCTAACCTCCTTGCCTGGATTAGGCCTTCACAGGAGCAACCTGGGAACGCTGCACTTCCCCCTTCACGAGCCTCAACACATTTGATGTCTATTTGGTCCATACGTTTGTATGCCCCATAAGAGCATGGCATGGTTTCTCCCTTGTTTCTGCTGTATTTTGAGCACCAGCACAGTGTCTGGTATATGGAAGGTTCACAATAAGTAACTGAATGAATGAATGAATGAATGGTTCAATGGAAGGAATGTTAAGACCAGCAGTCAGAAAATGTGGGTTCAAGTCCCGGCTTTGTTACTGACGAGAAGGTACTAAACCAGTCACTTTACCTCTTTATGCCTCTTCTTATTTGTAACAAAAAAAAAAGAAGAAGAAGAGAAAGGATAAGATGGCATCCAAAATCACGTTCACATCTCCATATATAGCACAAAATTAGAAAGAAGTTTAGATACCAAACAAATGTCTAGTCTTCTAAGCATTCTACAGTTACTTGGACCAACCTACCTACAAATGAGCTGACATTTCTTCCGGTTTTTTTTGTTTTTTTTTTTTTTCTGTTTGAAATTGTGCTTAATCCATTATCTTAAACATTTATTGCATCCCTTCTATTTACAAGTTACTGTGTATGGAATGCCAGAGAAAATGAGATAAATGATAGCAGATACTCACCTTCAAGGAGTTACAGTCTAACAAGGAGGTTTGTCCTCATATATTACAAAACAAGAAAATAGTAGATGAAGACCAAATGTATGGTAGAAATCCTACGCCAGATCAGAGAAGCAGCATCACTTCCAGCTGTGATGAGCAGAGGCGGCTTCCTCGAGGTAGGGCTTGTTGTTTAGCAAGCCCTGAGGTAGTTCTGCCTACTTAAGAGTGTGATGTCCTTAAGAAGCATTAGTGAAGCAAATGTAGCAGAGACCTTGATGGGACAGTGCTGAAGAAGCATGATTTAATTGAAGAAGTTCCATATCCATAAATGGAAGCTTTAATAAAAGGCTAAAAATCATCCAGCCAGGGGGTCCCATCAATCTTCATAAGCCCCTCCCACCAATTTGTAGAGATTGTGTCCCTTGTTTAATTGTGACTTCACTAAGGTTTATGTATGATGCCTTTTGGAAGTGTACATCTCCAGCTATATTGCTGAGGATTCACTCCAATTCTCTTCCAGATTTATTCACTACCAAACTGGACCCAAAGCTAAGTTCCATCAATCACACAACAGCTACAGCAAGCAAAATGTGGTAGTCAACTTCATCAAGTTTATTTTCAGAATCCCCGCACCTTTCTTTTATCCTTTCCAGCAGTCCTTTTCACCTCATGCCTTCAACCCTCACCCTTCCTTTTCTCCTATGGACATCCAATATCTTCATGCTGGTCCACCTTCTCACCTAACAGAATCAGCTGCCAAGAAATGCTCTGGTAAAAGTGAATGACTCTCCAGAATAAACAAAAGCCAATCCAAACTCTTGTCCCCTATTATCCCATTTGAACTCTTGTCCCAGGAAAATTTTCGGTGCCTAACAAAAGTATCAGCCCTTCTACCACTGGAAATAGCTTCGTCTACATACTATTGTAATAATTTAAACTTGAAGACCCTGGGCGAGTAGTCAAAAATTTATGCATGGTATTTAAATTATCATCCATAACTAATTGAGCAGGGCTACTCAAAATCTGACCAAATCTTGACATAGTCCTGGACCAAACCTGTGGGAAAAGCTGGTCATGACCAAGGCATCTAAGTGACCTCCCTTTGCAGGTCTATGTATTTTAAACACTCAGACCCCCTCAAATCTCTGTTCTTTAAACCCAAATTATAACAGCTGAAGAGGCCCCTCAATAAAGCCATGTCCAAACAATAAAAACGGGATTGAAGAACACTTCCTTCTAAATCTGGGCCCATTGTTGCCAATTTTCAAGATTGATGATCCAGTTGGATATAGGGGAAAAATTGAATATTGCCAAATATGAATTAACTCCATTCAGTCATTCCACAAATACATATTTAGAGCCTTAGAGTCCCCCTAAGCATCTGGGTCCTGAGTTGATGTCATGTGAAGGCGTAGGGGATGCAAAAGAGGTAGATTTCCTCACTGCTTTCCCTCAAATCTTCCTACCTACCCCAGAGAAATTGGGGAACTCTGAAAAAAAGATTTTTTTTCTGAATGAGTCATGGTGGATGGAAATGGCATTGGTTATGGTTTCATAAAGTGACTGAGAACATAACTTGGAAGGATGACCTTCTTGTGGTCTCTAGAGATTTCAGGTTCCACCAGATCAGAGTTTTGTGCTCCACAATGTTGATCAATAGCTATAGAATCACCAAATGCACATTAGTCCTTCCAAACCCTCTTCTTTCCTTAGAGGATAATCTCTTCCATGTCTAATTTAGAAACAGCAGAATATTTTCTTCCACCACCTCTGTGGAAGCCATTTTTATTTTCTTGGTCCTATGGGAACCAAAATCATAATCAGCAAAAAAGGTAGCCTGAGAGCCCATAATCCAAAAGCATGTTTTAAAAATTGCATTTCAGGCCAGGCATGGTGGCTCACATCTAGAACTTTGGGAGGCCAAGCCAGGCAGATCACTTGAGTGCAAGAGTTCAAGACCTGCCTGGGCAACATGATGAAACCCTATCTCTACAAAACATACAAAAAAAAAAAAAAACCAGCTGCGCATGGTGGCATGCACCTGTAGTTCTAGCTACTTGAAAGACTGAGGTGGGGCCGGGCGCGGTGGCTCAACCCTGTAATCCCAGCACTTTGGGAGGCCGAGGCGGGTGGATCACGAGGTCAGGAGATCGAGACCATCCTGGCTAACATGGTGAAACCCCGTCTCTACTAAAAATACAAAAAACTAGCCGGGCGTGGTGGCGGGCGCCTGTAGTCCCAGCTACTCGGAGGCTGAGGCAGGAGAATGGCGTAAACCCGGGAGGCGGAGCTCGCAGTGAGCCGAGATCGCGCCGCTGCACTCCAGCCTGGGTGACACAGCGAGACTCCGTCTCAAAAAAAAAAAAAAAAGACTGAGGTGGGAGGATCACTTGGGCCCAGGAGGAAGAGGTTGCAGTAAGCTGAGATCATGCCACTGCACTCCAGCCTGGGCAACAGAGTGAGACCCTGTCTCAAGAAACAAAAACAAACAAACAAAGAAAAACAAAAAAAAAACAAAACGCATTTCAACTATGGCTTTGCATAAATAAGAAATATTATGATAAATGATGTGAAAGTGCCATGGTCACGGGTAAAAAATAGTCAAATGTTGGCAATTTCATGTGAGTCCATTTAACATTAGACTGACTTTCCGTTTCCACACTTGCAACATGGGTTTAGTGCTATCTTTATCCACAAATTCAGCAGCCTTGCATCTTGAAGGTCAATGATTTTGGATATCCATGTGGTAGATCACATGATGAATGAACCCTAGACCCTGGTTATTCTGAGTAACACAGATCGGCTGCTCTTCAGAGGCAAGGACATATGGGAAATCTGATTCAGAGAAGATAGATACCCCGAGCACACTCAGCACAAAAACTCCAAGAGGGTGGGAGTAGGAAACCTCTAGATGCGTCAGTATTCACCTAATTGTTGTTTTTGTACTTGTAACTGATTAGAATCCTTTGTAATTAATTGTGATGCTTTGTAACTGGTTAGGCTTCTCCATTCCCACCAGGAACAAATTCCCATGGTCTGTTATGCTGTGGGCACTGCCAGTTCTTTCCTTATAGAATCCAATGTTGACAGAAGTCAGGAACATTCAGGAATGAACGTAAAAGAGTCAAATAAGTGTGCTTGGTCTAGTGCTTCAATAAGCCCGTCATTATGGGCATTGGCAACTCTGAGGAAATTCATACCTTAGATGGTTAATGCAAGCATGTGATCGATACTAATTCAAAATCATTTTAAAAGATTGCACTTTCATAAAACGTGTCGATCATTAAGCATATGTTTATTCTCATGGGATCTCTATAGCCCCCCCCAAGTCTGAGAGATTTCACAGATACCAAAGGAGCCCTTGGGAAAGTTAAACACATTTTGAATTGTAGTTATTCACAGAGCATGGTTTTGCAATGATATCCCAGATAGTAGTCGCTATTCACTGAAATATATAAAATATTGGAAAATAATTCCCTGCAAGGAAAACTTTTCAACTACAAGGATATAGTTATTGCATTTTTCATTAAATCCATCTTTATACCCCTCAGCCCCTAGGAACGAAAGCACTCAGTTACATCTTTTTTAAATATAATATCTTACATTATAATAGCTTCATGGCTAACTCGGTACATTATCCCTCTTCTCGTTGCCCCTGTAACTGATCAGACAACTATGGCCGAGAGTACTTCCTATACCAGGGAGAGTGTCGAGAGAGCTGCCCAGAGGGCCACTATGCCACTGAAGGGAATACCTGCCTGCCCTGCCCAGACAACTGTGAGCTTTGCCACAACATGCACATGTGCACAAGATGCACAAGGGGCTACTTCATAGCGCCCACCAACCACACGTGCCAGAAGTTGGAGTGTGGACAAGGTAAGCCTACTCCTAGGCCCTTGCCCAGCACCAGAACACGGGAGGAGGGTCTGCGCCCTGGATGTCCTGGAGACTTGAATTGCCTTCCTGGCTTGCGTGTCGGCACTTGGGATGATTTTGGGTGACTCCATACCCAAGTGGGGAGAGAGGTTACTTTCTCTCTATTCACACACCCTTTCTCTGGGTTTCCCCAGACATAATCCAAGATCGTAGGAATGCACCTAAGTGTATAGAAAATTGGCCAGGTGCAGTGGCTCGTGCTTTAATCCCAGCACTTTGGGAGGCCAAGGCAGGTGGATCACTTGAGGCCAGGAGTTCGAGACCAGCCTGGGGAACATGGTGAAACTCTGTCTCTACTAAACATACAAAAATTAGCCAGGCATGGTGTTGCATGCCTATAATCCCAGCTTCACAGGAGGTTGAGGCAGGAGAATGGCTTCAACCCAGAAGGCAGAGCTTGCAGTGATCCGAGGTCGTGCCACTGCACTCCAACCTGGGAGACAGAGCAAGACTCCATCTCAAAAACAAAGAAAAAAGAAAAGAAAATGATCTTGGCAGGTGGGGGGATTGTGGACAGGATATAGGGGAGAGAAAATAAGATTAGAATCCAAAAGTCTGGGTCAATAGTTTTCTCCTTCCCAATTACTAGACACGAGACCCTGGGCAAAACTCACCTAACTTGCCCATGCCTTGTTGTCTTCATCTGTCAAAGGAAGAGCAGAGCATCAAGACAGAGTGGCTTTGAGAAGCCAGTGAGGATCAGCCTAAAACTACTTGAAAATATTAAAATGGTCTGTGAATCGTATGTGTTATTGTTATTGCCCAATTTCTTATCTTTTATGGGAAGAAGGAAATTAAAAAACAACACTTATAGTTTCGGTTCTCTTCTATGTAAGAATGCCACGGACTGTTATTGCTCTGCTCTGTATGAGAATTATGCCTGGTCTGGTGCTGAAGAGAGCTCCAAGACATTTTTAGAATAATTAAGACACTCAATTCTGTCTCTCCTTAATGTTTCTGAGTGTAGTAAAAGGTTTTAAACTTTTTAAAAAGTGTTTAGTAGGACAGATAAAAAGAGGAAGGGAACCTGTTCATTTACATACCCAATTCCATTTTCCCAGAAGTAAAACTGGTTTCTTTAATAAATAAAATCACCAAGCTTGACTTCAAAACTAGCTGCATGGCATATGGTCCAACCTGGTTCTCTTTGTACCCAATCAAGCTGATTTAATCTATTCAATTAATAGAAGGAGATTAAAAAGTAGAAACCACATATATCCTCAAGGATGGTTTTGGGCTTCATAATTGCTCTATGATTTACTTTAAAAGAAGCTACACAAGAACATATTTTTATAGCAATTCACGTGTCTCCACTCAATGGAAATGAGTTGTGTTTTTCACTTCTCTTTCTGTGTAGGTGAAGTCCAAGACCCAGACTATGAAGAATGTGTCCCTTGCGAAGAAGGATGTCTGGGATGCAGCTTGGGTATGTCCTCTTCCTTTGTCACCTAAAGAGTTGAAATGGCTGAGTCCTTTTCCACACATCTCCATCTTGTCATTGCCCCAGCAGGCATTCTTGTCATTGCTGTCAGCATCAGTGTCACCATCAATGTCTTAAGTAGGCTCTCTTCAATACAAACAGGATCACTGTGAGGAAATACTTGCTTTTGAAGCAATGAATGGGTTTCTTGTCTTTATGAAACTCAAGTTTAGAAAAGGAGACCATGGCACCTTTTCCTCTGGTTGTCAATAAATTGGTGGGGCTTACTGACCAGCAACCGCATTTCAGGTGCCTGAGACTCAGCCTCTCCTTAGCTTCTCAAAGTGACACATTTGGAAGATTAACAGTGAACAAACTCAAGCAAAGAAATGCCTAATTCCTCTAACTCACTTGGTATGTAAAACACAAGAGTTTGTGGGTAGAGGAATGGGGGTTTTCCTTTATAAAAATGACTCTGTTGGGCCAGGCATGGTGGCTCATGCCTATAATCCCAGCACTTTGGGAGGCCAAGGTGGGTGGATCACCTGAGGTCAGGAGTTCGAGACCAGCCTGTCCAACATGGTGAAACCCCATCTCTACTAAAAATACAAAAATTAGCTGGGTGTGGTGGCAGGTGCCTGTAATCCCAGCTATTCGGGGGGCTGAGTCAGTAGAATCGCTTGAACCTGGGTGGCGAAGGTTGCAGTGAGGTGAGATCATGCCATTGCACTCCAGCCTGGGCAACAGCACCAGACTCCATCTCAAAACAGTAAAAATAAAAATACAAATGACTCTGTTGCTTGGAGCCTAAGACAACCCTTAGAGAATAAAGTATCGTGGTGACAGCGGAGTTGAATTCCTCATCATACAATGCAAAGCACTTGTCTCTCTCATGTATAACTCTTAAATTCAAGTCAGTGGCTCCTTCTTTCTCCCCTTCTCACATGCCTGCAGGAGGCGATGGAGACAGTTCATAACACATGGCACCACTGCATTGGCTATAAGATGAAAAATAGGGAGGTTACCGAATTCCAGGATTGTTTCTTAATGTACGTTTAGGTAACATATAGAAAATAATTAGCATGTGTGATCTTTGAAAGGAAACTCATCTGAAAAGTTCATGGAATAATTTCTCTTCATGGAGCCCTAGGATTGGTTGACTAATGCTTCTAAAACTTCAGTGTGGCACAAATCACCTGGGGAGTTTGTTGAAATGTAGATTCTGATTCACTGGTCTAAAGTGGGCCTGAGAATTTGTGTTTCTGACAAGCCGCCCAGTGAGGCCAATGCTGTTCTATAGAACACTCATGAAGTTTCTAGGGGTAAGATTGTGCCAGAATAAAGTAGACTTTTTGTTTGCCTTACCCAATGGATTTTCTTAATTTTTTCTCACTAATATATAATAGTTTTACATATTTATGGGATACATGTGATACTTTGATATTTGCATAGGATGTGTGATGATCAAGTCAGGATAACTGGTATATCCATCACCTCACACATTTATCCTTTCTTTGTGCTGTGAATATTCTAAATCTTCTCTTTGTGCTAATTTGAAATTAATACTTAAATATTATACATGAATTATATAATTTATATTGTAGCTATCACCACCACTCTTTGCCTTAAATGGAAAAGATACATTTTCTATAATATCTGTAACTAGAAAATGCAGTTTCTGGAAGCTTAAATATCATTCTCCCATTATCTTCCACTATAATATGATGCTTATATTACTGGATAATAAAATGTCATAAAAAGTTAACAAACACTTAAGAAGAAGGTAAAATTTAGAGTCAGATATTTAAGGGTAAAGTGCTAACTACCTGGGAAGCAAAAAATAAACCTAGGCATAAATAAGAGTACTGAAGTAAAAAACTATAAGCAAATTCTAGTGTCTGTCTCATGTGAAGTGATAGAAGGTGAGTTTGCCCAGAGCAATGATGAATGTTTGGACTATCTTGATTTCACTGTTTGCCCATTTCAGATGTATTTTCCCATTAAATTTCACACCCCAGCTAATTTCTGTGGTCTTCTCTGGCATCTTTGCCATTGTGTGTTGTGTGCCCATATTAGCATCTTTGTGCATCTTGGAGAGGGGTTGTGTATAACCTAAAACCTGAGGTTTGGTCTCTCTTGGCTCTACTCAGTGATGACAGTGGGGCAAGTCTACCCAGCAAGATACATGTAGAGAAAAGAAGATGTTCCTTCCATAGCTTCAAGACACCTTGAGAGGAATGTATGAATGTGTGTGAACTCCTTCAGGATCAGTGAGGATCTTAGCATGGAGGTGGGAACAGTGACAAGAAAACCACGGTCACTAGGGGTCTGTATTGGCCTCATCCTCCATTTAGTTGACCCAGCTAAACATGACACCATGGGGAAGCCACTGGAAATGGACTCCGCGGCAGATACTGACCCTCTGGGGGCTCAAAATCCGAAAGACTCAACTTGCAAAAAGAGATACATTAGAAAGTTTGATTTACTTTACAAAGTGCTATTAAGCTCTTCAGTCCATTCATTACTTAAGAAACTTTGTCTACTGTGTGCTGAGTGCTCGCCTTGGTGGTGAGAATTTCGCAGGTGATATGGCTGTGATCCTGCTATAAGGGATAGCAGGATCTGTCCCAAGTGACACACCTGGAGTGAAATCTCTTAGAAGACAAGCTGCCAGAGTAGAGACAGGTATAAAGTGCAGTGACACCACCAGAAAGGGTGGCAAGAGCATTCTAAATACCTCTAATTTCTCATTTTAAATTCTAAAATGTCCCTTAATTTATAATATCTCTATGTATTTATTGGGCCTTGTTTATTCTTGGATTGACTTGGCTGAACTCAATTGTCACCTTGTTTCTGAACCCTTTTTTGATCTCTCCAATAGAGTAAATTCTCCCTTTTCTAGTTTCCCTTTATTTGTTAGGCCAGTGACACTATGTTTTAGAGGTGACTAGTGTAATATTTGCTATGTATACACCTTTCTGCCTGGACACTAAACTACCTGAGAACAAGCTCTTTGACTTATATACTCTGAACTAGCAGAGTGCACAGGACATAATAAATGCGCAATTAATGCACGAATGTTTGTTGAATTGAATTTGAGAATTGCCCAAATTCAAAGCAGAGATGAATGACTTAGGATACCCAGGGTCTTAGATTTGCTGTTTTCCCTAATCAAACTTTGTTTATGAACCAAGAAGAAGAAAAAATAAACCATACAATACAAAAATAAATTATTTTGGCCAGGTGCAATGGCTCACGCCTATAATTCCACACTTTGGAAGGCCGAGGTGGGCAGATCACTTGAGCCCAGGAGTTTGAGACCAGTCTGGGAAACATGGTGAAACCCTGTCTCTACAATAAAATACAAAAAACTAGCCAAATGTGGTGACATGCACCTGTGGTCCCAGCCACTCAGGAGACTGAGGTGGGAGGATCACCTGAGCCTGGGAAGTCAAGGCTGTAGTGAGCCGTATTCATGCCACTGCACTCCAGCCTGGGCCACAGAGCAAGACCCTTTCTCTAAATAAATAAGTTAATTAAATTAAAAAATGATTTTTCATGAACTATTAGAACTGTAAGGAAGCTTTGATCAGAGCATGGTTTATTAAGTTTTATAATTTTAAAGAGATAAATGCAAACTTGAAAAATCTGAATACGTTTCTATAGATTTCCCCAAGATCCTTCCTGTGAGAAGGGACATCATTCTTTGGAGAGAACTTAACTTTATTCCATTTTAATAATGTAGATTCATCTCGGGGCCAGGTCTAGACCATCTCTAGGGGAGTCAGAGAAAAGTGAAATCTGTCATTGTGAGACATTTTATCTACATTATGTAATAATTAGCTATATAAAATAATTAGTAATAAAAATCCTGGGTTTTTTGGTTGCTATTTTTTTTTGAGTTTTGTATTCCTTTCCAGCTATTTAATGAACATTAATATCTATCTTTTATACCTAATAAGAAAAAAACCTCAAGTTCCATATTAACTGGAATCTCATCTGTTTCCTGGGTGGAGCTAGCTATCTGTCATTCCAAGAAAAGATTACCAAAAAGGGGGCAGAAAACTAAACTCATGACCAAAAATCATTGTTTCATCTGGAGGAAAGTGTTGAATTAGATACTTTGAGATGAAATGATGAGATTCAATTTCTCTTCTTTATCAAGTTGTAAACAAATAGATAACATTTTATATAATACCATTTTGTTCCAAGAATATTTGCTGTCAATTCTTTCTCTTTCTAACCAGTATCTTGAATGGAAATTTTAACTACTAAGATAAATCTGAGAGTTTTAAATTATATTTCTTCAATAACTGAGGACAGAAGTAAATGGAGTGACTTTTACCTAACGTTTTGAGGCACCTTTTTTGTTTGTTTGTTTTAATTTAGGGAATGTAGCAATAGCTATGACACTTAACTATAACCTGAGATCCAGACATCTTAGATTATATAGCATTGACTTGGTGATTGATTTTAATCAAATTACATAAGATGTTCTTACTTTTCTACCTCATCAATAAATATAGTGGTTAATGTGCCCTTGTTTTAACTTAAAAAGAGATAATGAAAATGTATTAGTGTTTGCCAATTGAAATAGCACAGTCTACACTCTTGGGATAAAACATATCCAAATTTAAAAATTTTAAGAAATTGCAAAAAAAAAAAAAAAAGCGGCTATATAAATTCAGTGCCAAATAAGGGGGCAAATATATGCACCAAAAGGATTTTTTTAAAAAAGAGAACCTCTGGGCACTGAAGTGTTCAAAGAAGGCTTTTAAGAAGATGAGAGTTGAGGTGGACATTAGCGTTTACGTAGAATTTAGATAAGAGAGAAGAGCTGCACTATAGAGGGTCTTTATATTTGGACAATAGCAGGAAAAAAGGCTTCTGCTATGGATTTTGAGACACCGGGTATACTAATTTTGCAGAAAGAATGAGGAAATATAAGGAAATAGGCAAAGAAAAGTTTGGAGAAGTGGTTGAAAACAAAATCTTGAATTACAGACTAATGAGGTTAAAAGTATTCTGTGACTAAAAGGGAATCATTGAAGGTTTTTTAAAAACAGAAGTGGGAGAGTGTGTGTCTTGAAGTGGGTATTAAGAGGTTAAGTTGGTTATTGTGTTAACTGTGTTCAGGGTAATTAAAGGGAGAGAGGCTTTAGTAGATAAACGAGCTAGAAGACTATTTCAGAAATCCAGATATAAAATAAAGCAGCCAAATCTAAGGTGATAGCCAGGAAATTATGAGGACAGAAGGAGAGATGTTTTTTAAAATCACATGAAACAAATGGTCTTCAAGCATAAGAAAAGATGCTTGTTCATTATATGGGAAATGCAAATTAAAACTATGAGAGGCCCGGTGTGGTGGCTCACGCCTGTAATCCCAGCACTTTGTACTTCGGGAGGCCGAGGCGGGCAGATCACTTGAATTCAGGAGTTTGAGACCATCCTGGCCAACATGGTGAAACCTCCATCTCTACTAAAAATACAAAAATTAGCTGAACATGATGGCCCGCACCTGCAGTCCTAACTACTTGGGAGGCTGAGGCAGGAGAATCGCTCGAACCCAGGAGACGGAAGTTGCGGTGAGCCGAGGTTGCGCCACTGCACTCCACGCTGGGCGACAAAGCGAGACTCCATCTCAAAAAAAAAACTACCGTGAGATACCATTTCTCATTTATCAGACTGGCAAAAATTCAAAAGCTTACTAGTTCTATCGGCAAAGTTGTAGGAAAGCAAATACCACTGTTATAGCCTCCTGGTAGGAAGACAAAATGGTACAATGGCTGTTGAAGGAAATTCGGCAATATGACACAACTCCATATGCATTTACCTTTTGACCCCACAACACCCCTTCTAGGAATTTACCCTGGGGACATACATCCACAGATTCAAAACAGCATATTCACCATGCTATTTATTGTGGTATTACTTGTGGTAGTAAACTATCAGAAACAACCTAAATGCCTGTCCATGGAAGATTGGTTGAGTGAATGGGATACATACACACAATGGAGCACTCTGCAGCTACCAAAACAGCAAAGACGATCTGAAGAACTTAATGGTAATTTCATGGCACGCTGTTACATGGAAGGCAAGGCACAAAAAGTGCACATAGTATGCTACCTTTGTGGTAAGAAAATGGTGATATAAAATGCGCGAGTGTATTTACATTTTCATTTACTTTTGCAAAGAGAAAAAAGATAACTAAGAAACTAATAAAAGTGGTTATCTATAGAGAAAGGTAAAGGAGATGGGCAGGACTTCTCCAGCTATATCTTTTTATTTTTTAATCTTTTCCTTTTTTTTTTTTAAGACAGAGTCTCGCCCTGTCACCCAGGCTGGAGTGCAATGGCGTGATCTCAGCTCACTGCAAGCTCTGCCTCCTGGGTTCAAGTGATTCTCCTGCCTCAGCCACCAGAATAGCTGGGATTGCAGGCGCCTGCCACCATGCCTGACTAATTTTTTGTATTTTTAGTAGAGACGGGCTTTCACCATGTTGGCCAGGCTGGTCTCGAACTCCTGACCTCGTGATCCACCCGCCCTGGCCTCCCAAATTGCTGGGATTACAGGTGTGAGCCACCGCGCCCAACCTTAATCTTTTTTTTTGTTTAATTTTTTTTTAAGAGTTGGGGGTCGCACTATATTGACCAGGCTGGTCTTGAACTCCTGGCCTCAAGCAATTCTTCCATCTCAGCCTCACAAAGTGCTAGGATTACATGCGTGATCTACTGCACCCAGCCTTTAGCTGTATCTTTTTAGTTTTGATTTGAACCAGATAAATATATTACATATTCATAACAAATGACAGAATAAGTAGTGTGAATGGACTCCCGTTAGCCAAATGTAGAACAATTAGAGCATTTTTAAAAAATGGATGATAAAGAATTCCAACTCAATATTTTAAATCCATGCATCAATAGCAAAGAAAAAGGAAAAGAGAGGGGAATAGAATAAAAGGGAAAGCTCTTCTTTACAGAAAAATTTCAGCTGTCATGTATTTCAGGAAAGAATTAGGAAATCATTATTTTGCATCCCCTAGTATATGGACCCAAGGGAGAATCATCAAATTGGAAGTAGATTTAAACACACTGGGTGGAAAATTGCTATGGAACAAGATCATCACACAGACTCAAAGTACTGCCACAATTAATAGTTAATTACAATGAAGAGATTTGCTGGTTACCAACTTAAATAAGTTATCAGGTTTATGGAACTGATAATACTGATTATCATACGTCTCCTGATGTGATACTTGAGTAACAATATCACCTCATATTCTTTTTGTTTTGCTGTTTTGTTTTGAGACAGGGTCCCCCTGTCATCCAGGTTTCAGTGCAGTGGCTTGATCATGGCTCCTGAGCTCAAGTGATCCTCCCACCTCAGACTGCCAAGTTCCTGGGAGTACAGGCATGCACTATTAGCCTGGACTAATTTATTTTTTATAGAGATAGGGTCTAGCTATGTTCCCCAAGCTAGTCTCAAGCAATCCTCCCACCTTGGCCTCACAAAGTACTGGGATTACAGGTGTGAGCCACCATAGCCAGCCCTCACCTCATATTCTTGACAAAAGTGTCTAGATCACTAGTGGAGGCAATTATGCCTCCGTGAAACATTTGTCAATGCTTCAGACAGTTTTGATTGTCATGACTGGAAGGTTGTTACTTGCATCTGCTGGATAGAGGTTGAGGATGCTACTAAATATCCTACGATGCACAGGACTGCTCCCCGACAACAAAGAATTACCTAGTCCAAAATGTCAATAATGTTGAGGTCAAGAAAAACCTTATTTAGCCTCAAGATAATCACAAGATAAATCAAGAATGTGAGGTATCTATAAGACAATTGACCTGTGCTTGGAAAGAAAATTCATTATTTTGGGGGGAAAATGAAAATTAGGGAATTAAAAAAGAATAATGAGAAAAAACAATCGAGAAGATGCATAAGTATTTTTATATTTATTTTGAGACAGTGCTCTATGTCTGAAGTGCTCTGTCAGCAGAGAGGACTTAGAAGCAACAATACCCCAGCAGCAGTAAACACAGGTGCCTTGATCATGGTTTCTAATACCATTCTCCAATAAAATATAACAAGGCTCCTTAGAGAATTGGCTGATTTGGGAACTGGGACAGGAAATATACAGGATGAGCCTGCAGCATCTTGTAATGACAGAATGTAGGACAGAAAGGGGTATAGCTCCGAGGTAAAGCATTTGACTTCAGAAAGTAAGGAGGTGCTCAAAGGAAAAAAATCCACAATGATGGACATATGTCAAAGGGACACATGAGCCAAATGAAGTTCTCAATGGCCTAAGCTGGAAAAATTTTGGCAATAATAAAGATAGAATTGTATTAGATTATAACCCAAAGAATAAAATAAGTATCCATGAGTTCATACAAATATAAATAAATGGTGAATAAGTAAATAGGAAAGAGGAGACAAATTTTTCATGCAAAAGAATTCCAAATAATTTATTTAAATACTCCTCTTTTAAGAAAGTGGAGGCCGGGTGCGATGGCTCATGCCTGTAATCCCAGCACTTTGGGAGGCTGAGGTGGGCAGATCACAAGGTCAAGAGATCGAGATCATCCTGGCCAACATGGTGAAACTCTATCCCTAAAAATACAAAAATTAGCTGGGTGTGGTGGTAGGCACTTGTAGTCCCAGCTACTCAGAAGGCTGAGCCAGGAGAATCGCTTGAACCTGGGAGGCAGAGGTTGCAGTGAGCCGAGATGGCACCACTGCACTCTAGCCTGGAGACAGAGTGAGAGTCTGTCTCAAAAAGAAAGAAAGAAAGAAAGTGGAGCATCACTCTCTACTACTTCTTAAGTGTGACTTTCATCCAAGAGCACAGTATGGAAAGGACAGGGGCAGAAGGACTTCACAGTGCAGAAAGCTGACAAATACTGTGTCATACATGTGATTAAGGGAAACATCACCAGGGATAAATCATATGGATTGAATGTACTCTTGATACAATGTAATGAGAAACACTTTACCTCTATAGTCTTCCTGCCAAAAAACCATGACCCCAGTCTGGTCGTGAAGAAAATATCAGACAAATCCCAGTGGAGGAACATTTTGTAAAATACCTGGTTAATACTTAAAACTGTCCGGTTCATTAAACAAGTCAAGTCTGCGAAACTGTCACAGCCGAAAGGAGCCTAAGGAGATATGATGAATAAATGTAATGTGGCATCTCGGGTGGGATTCTGAAACAGAGAAAAGACACTAGGTAAAAACTAAAGAAAGCTGAATAAATTACAGACTTTATGTTGGTAATAACCACATTATAATAAAAACAAAGGGCATGGTAGAGCTATTTAGGGTTTTAGAAATGTCCTATATCTTGATTGTTGGAGTGATTACATGACTGTAAGCATTTGTCAAAGTTTATAGAACTGTACACATAAAAAGGGCAAATATTACACGATGAAAATTTGTATTTCAATCAATCTGACTTGAAAAGTAGTCCAGGCACAATAGCTCAGACCTGTAATCCCAGCACTTTGGGAGGCCAAGACAGGAGGATGGCTTCAGGCCAGGAGTTCAAGACCAGCCTGGGCAACATAGACACCATTTGTACACAAAATTTAAAAATTGTCAGGGTGTGGTGTGCACGGCTCTAATTATAGGTGCTTGGGATGCTGAGGTGGGAGAAACACTTAAGCCCAGGAGTTCAAAGCTGCAGTGAGCTGTATTCACGCCACTGTACTCTAGCCTGGGTGACTGAGCTAGACCCCCATCTCTAAAGAAAGAAAGGAAAAAAAAAAAAGAAAGAAAGAAAAAAGTGCTTCAACATTAGAATGATTCCATTAGTATTCTCTTTTCTGATTCTGTATAATATAGTAACCAAATTGCTAGCATTTATTGAATATTACTAATGTGCCAGGTGCTATACTAAGTGTTTTTAAGTATATTACCTGACTTAACTCTGTGGAATAGATAGAATAATTATTGTCCTCATTTTTCAGCTGAAGACATTAAGGTCAGAACATTTGCGAAATGTGGATAATTTCACTAGGCTAGTAACTAGTAGAATCAGGACTTGACCCTGAATAGCTCAAGACCAAAACTCATGTATTTTATTACATTCTAATCATACCAGCTAATGTTCTTCCCTTCTGATTCTAAAGCAGAATATTATGCTTTTTGCAATAATAAAAAGATAAAAGAGGCTGGGCGCGGTGGCTCACGCCTGTAATCCCAGCACTTTGGGAGGCCGAGGCAGGTGAATCACGAGATCAGGAGATCGAGACCATCCTGGCTAACACGGTGAAACCCCGTCTCTACTAAAAATACAAAAAATTAGCTGGGCATGGTGGCGGGCGCCTGTAGTCCCAGCTACTCTGGAGGCTGAGGCAGGAGAATGGCATGAACCCGGGAGGTGGAGATTGCAGTGAGCTGAGATCACGCCACTGCACTCCAGCCTGGGCAACAGAGCGAGACTCCGTCTCAAGAAAAACAAAAAAATAAAATAAAATAAAGCTTTCTTTTCTACCCCTTTCTTCAGTCCTTCCTACTAAAGCCATCATACTTAGCTTTGGCTACAGCTTTATGCCCAATGACATAACTGACGCCACTAGTCAAACAGTGACACTGTTCTTCATAGTCATGCAAATTAATCTGGGTTCACCGCTCACCCAAAGCTCTCAGCTTTCAGGGCCTACATCTGGAAGGTTCTGAGATGGGATTGAGCACACAGAGGAGAGCTCTACAGCAGCAAGACTGAGTCAGTGAGCATATTTTCAGTTAGCCCCAGCATCCTCCCCACCACTTTACCTTCCTTCAGTTTCGTTTACCTCTACAAAGGACTTTCTGGCTCGGGGAAAGTGGGTTCTATTATGAGTGTGTGATTGGTAGAAGACACCCTAACCCTTTTCATCTTAACCCACATTAAATACAAGCTTCAAATCTAGGACTTAGAGAACCAACCTCATTTACTCTTACTACTCCATCTTTCCTTAAAAAGTGATACCCTAGTTCATAGAAAAAGTATTGGCGATATGGAAGACATGAAGTTCACTCTTTAATTTGCTAATGCAGCAGATATGCAAGGTTTTCAAATTAAATACTGTGGACATAGATTGCTATTTATTTCACTTTTACTCAGCTCTCTCACTGGAACCTTTCCAAATACTTTCAGAGGCACAAGAATGGTGTCAAACCATTTTGGTACCTTCCAGACCAAATATATTGCAGAATAAAATATATACTAGCACTGTGTCTCCTTTAAATTGGAAGGAAGTTGCTGATTGTAAAACTGCTACTCAGCATTCATAAAGCGTCGTCTTTTCAGGGACCTAGTGCATCATCCACTGTGTAGCCAACCTTAGTGCATGACCCAGGGAGTTACCGGTCATCGTCTCCATGGGGAAGGGACATTCAGGATGCCTCTCCTTTTTTTTTTTTTTTTTTTAAGACCAAACACAGAGCCAGCTTCAGAGGAAGGATTCGAAAATAAACACAATGTCAAGAGTTTTCTGAAGATAAGAGAAACAAGCTCCATTAGACAGTTCTGTCTCTAAAATATTATAAACTGTTTCTATTTTTTATTCATTGGAGCCTCCCTGCCCCCTCATTGTCTAAATGATACCTCATTTCAAAGGTGGGCACTAAGAAGACGTAAAACCTTTAAAAAAGAGAACACAAAGTTGGAGGAACTTGCAGACATTGTGCAGTTTCATTGGCTCTTACTCATCCTGGCTTTCTTCATTGATTCATTTGGCGCATATTTATTGCATGCTTTTGTGCTTTCTGCTTTCCTATCATAACTTGTTCCGTTTATTCCACATATAATAGGACTGTATAGCCTAATATTGATCAAGCATCACCAGGATACATACTTAATGTATGTGATGTGTTTTCACATCTGCAACCCAACAATTTTAACATATGGGGAAATGGAGGGTTAGAGAAATGGTGAAATGTGACCAATTTTGTGCATACGGGAGATGACAGAGTACTTCAGACACAGTTTGTTTGGAGCAACCTTGTGCATAATTTTGCTCCCTCTGTCTTCACAAAGGAAGTAGTTGGCTTAGAAGCTCTTAGTTATAAATAAACCCTAGGATACACAAGGTTGTATTTCCCAAATCTTGGTGACTTCAAACAACACAGGTTTATTTCTCTCTCATGCTGCATCTTCATCATGAGTGAGCTGAGAACTCTGCTCTGCGGGATCCTTAATCCAAGACCAGGTTGACAGTGCAGCCACTATCTTGCCATGGCAAAGGCAAAGCAGACACTGGCTCTTAGAGGTTTCTCCAGGATGTGGCACTTGTACCTCCTGCTTACACATTTTTAACTAAAGCAAGTTACATGATTGTGCCTGGGATGAGAGAGTGGGGAGGTGCAGTCTTGCCACGTGCCTGCAGAAAAGAGAGAAAATAATGATTGTGAGTGATGGTGACAGTCTCACAGGGGAATGAGTATTGGTCATGGGACTGTTGCTGGCATATCCTGAGCTTTCACATTGTGTGTTTGCACATGAAATAGTCCCAAACATGAGCCCAATATGCTTCAATAAATGATTTATCTTCTGCTCCTCTGACCTTGTCCATTGTCTTATCTTGGAAATGTCTAACATTTTTCTTCTCTCAAAGCAACTCTTTTGAAGAAATCACTAATTTTAAAAAAAAAAAAAAAAGATGGAATTTCCCCAAGTATTCTGTTATCTCACATCTCTCATCTCTGGCAACTGATGAGTCAAGAAGAGGACCAGTGGTCAATGCCTTAAGGTCAATAGGTAGGCTGTCAGCTGAAAGGACCTTGACCCTTTACTGTCATCTTTCAAATGCCTACTGTGAGAATAGCAAGTACTGCTATCTCTTGCCTTTGTTTGCCACGTAAAAAATGTATTGACCCATATAAGACACGTCTTGGGAATCTGAACAGCATCTCTCAGTTTTTGAGTTAGATTCAAGAAATATTTCCTGAGCATCCACATCAGGCTAGGCATGGGGACATGAAGATGAATAAAACTTGTTCTTTGCTCCTAAGCAGCTTATATGCAAACGTGATAGGCCAGAGGTTCTCAGCTCTGGGTGCACATTAGAATCCTGGGGAGCTGTAAAATGCAGGTACTGACACCTACTCCCAATGTTTCTGATTTAATTAGTCTGGAGTGAGGTGTGGGCATCAGGATTTTTTAAAAACACCCTGGCCAGGCATGGTGGCTCCTGCCTGTAATTCCAACACCTTGGGAGGCTGAGGTGGGTGGATCACTTGAGGCCAGGAGTTTGAGACCAGCCTGGGCAATATGGTGAAACCCCATCTCTACTAAAAATACAAGAATGAATCGGGCGTGGTGGTACAGACCTGTAGTCCCAGCTACTAGGGAGGCTGAGGTGGGATGATTGCCTGAGCCTGGGAAATTGAGGTTTCAGTGAGCTGTGATCATGCTACTGCACTCCAGCCTGGGAAACAGAATAAGACTCTCTCTCCCAAAAATAAAAACAATAATAAAAAAAAAAACTCCCTGACTAACTCTAATGTGCAATCAGAGTTGAAAGCCACTGATTAAGATAGATACAGAAACAAATAACTTCAACATCTGTTTAAGTTACTGTGTTGAGAATGGAAGCTGAAACAGAGGCAGATACATTATATTAGAATTTATTGTTCAGCTAGGTGGACATTTTATAAACATGATCTCTAATCTTCAATATAATTCTCTCTGCTCAAAATCCTTATAATAGGCTGGGCTCAGTGGCTTACACCGGTAATCCCAGCACTTTGGGCGGTCAGGGTGGCAGGTGAGGGGAATCACTGAAGTCAGGAGTTCAAAACCAACCTGGCCAACACAGCAAGGCCCCATTTCTACAAATAAATCTTTTTAAGTTAGCCTGGTGTGGTGACATGCACCCATAGTCCCAGCTGTTTAGAAGACTGAGGCAGGAGGATTGGTTGATCCAGGTTGAGGCTGCAATGAACCACGATGGCACCATGGCACTCCAGCCTGGGCAATGGAGTGAGATCCTGTCTCAAAAAGAAGAAAAAAATTCCTTATCCTCATTTTATAGATGAGAAAATCAATGCCCAGGGAGCTTATGTCATTTGCCCAAAGTTACACAGCTAGCAAGTGTTAGAGCCAAATTCAAACTTAGGACTGTCTGGCTCCAAACCCACAGACCATCCAAATATTTGCTCTTTTTCCAAAGTAGACTGCACTCATACACTATTTTCCTAAAGAACATAAATGAAAGTTGTGCAAAGGTCAGTCTGCTGCTTTTGTTTCATTCTTGATTACATTCTCCGTTCCTTAGTTGTGTCTCCTGACATTTCCTTTGCTCCTTCTCCAACATTCAAGCTCACATTCTTAGAGTTATGGGGGAGAAGAACATAGTGGCGAGGTATCTTAAGTTCAATTCTAGAGCAATTAGCTCATCATCTTGGCTCTTTGTGCTATTACGCTATTTCCCCCGGAGCCGGGTATAATCAAAGTTCCTCCTACTTGTTGTGTAACTGACCTGCGAAGCCGAGCTGTGAGCCAAGTCTGTCTGGATCACGTAAGCTTGCAGAGAGAACTGAGCCAAGAACTTCCAAAACAAACCTCGTTAAACAAAAGCGGAGCGTGGTCAAGCCGGACACACAGGGTGGAGGGTTCAGAAGACCGTCTGCCAGTCTTGAAATCAATATGGGGTCTGTGTCGTTAAACATCCAAGGGCAGTTGAGCTGGAAGGATGGATTCACCTTTACAGATGAATCTGGAAACCAGTGAGAATGATTCTGCATGATTAGGAATAATAGCCTGGAAAACCATTGCCAAATTGCTTCCTTTTAGTGAAATATCTTCAATTTTTCTGAAATCCTAAGGCAATCAAGACCCCAGCTCATGTCTGTTCATCAAGCTTAAAGGAAAATGACAATGAGTCTGGCAGTAGCGACTAGAACTTCAGATGGTTAGGTCTCATTTCACTTTGCAGGAGTGTGGAAAATTGAGTCAGAAATCTTAGTCTCTATTCATCTCCGTCCTTCCCCTAACACAGTGAAAATCCTGCGCAAGCCCTATACATTTTTTGTTTCTTAATTTTATCCTGTTTTATAAAGGAAAGCATCACATACATTGCCTTCCTTGTACCTCCTAATAGGTACCTAGAGATTATTATGAAAACTAGAAAGGTGCTCATATATTCAGTTCTTCAAGAGAGAGGAACCAAGAGGCTCTATTGTGAATATCAAAACAAAATTGAATTTGCTTTCTCTCCACGTTCAGCCTTTTTCTAAGAAGCCTTTTGGTGTATCTGAAGCCACACGTCTGACATGCACCACTGTGTCACAGCACTTAGCCCAGTGCCTGTCACCGGGGAGGCACTCAGTAACTATCTGTGACTTCTGTGCCTGTTACTGGCTGTCCTCATCTCACCCCCCAAATCTTCATCTCCCTATGCCACAACCAAACTGCCATTTCATAGTCCTTTACCAGATGGTAGGAAGAGCTTCAAGCTCCACTGGTTGAAGAGGGAAAAAAAAATGGATGTAAGTCACAGAGCAGACACCAGAATAGAGAGACGCTGTGTGTGGATGAGGCAGGAGCATCTGCATGTTGATACCCAGCTGCTTAACAGGCTGGTCTCCAACTGAGAGTTGGGCCAACGATGAGTGTCAGTAAATTGCCTCCGCACCTCTAGAGCCTGAAATTCCCGCTTTCCAAAAGTCAACAGGAGGGTAATTTGGTAGGCGTCCAGACTCATCCTTTCCACAAAGTCTCTCTGCACCTCCCACCAGGGAAAATTTGGCTCCAGCCCTCCCCGCAGCCTCCAGTTAAGCTTCCAGCATAGTGGGCCAGCCGGGGCCATCAGAAGCAGAACAGGGACCAAACGCTGCGGCAAGCTGGAGAAGGACTGGGTCCAGGGGCAGGATCTGGACAGGGCCATCCCTCACTGATCACCCTTTGACCAAGTACCCCAAATTGAAGCAGTGGAAGGCAAGGGGTATCCAGACTGACCTCTCCAAAGCTTAGTCATGTTCTCACTGATGATGCAAGTGGGTCAATGAAAGCTTTTTTCCTCGCAGCTGTGCCTGTGGCCATCTGTAGCAACCAACTTTCCTTTATGTACATGTTTTCGTATATGTATATGTTTTCCATAAAGACAATGTGTTCTGACTAGCTATAAACTATCCATTATTAGGTGAGACAAGTGAATAACGTTTTGTATGAACCAGGCAGGTAACCCAGGGATGTCTACCTCTCAGATCCTGATTCCACGGCTCCCAGGGACAGGGAGGGCCCTGGGGACACTGGGAGAACAGTCCCCACTCAATCAGATCACCAGGGTAAGAGCACAGACATGGCATTATCTCCAGAAGGGTAGGTGGTAGAACATTAGAATAGAAAAGTGTATCAGTCTCTCCAGCCTCTGATATGGACCAGAAAGAGCTGATAGCCTGATTTATCATCCTGGTAGAATTTTATGCCCTCACATAATGGCTAGTAACCTGGATGTTCCACTGGAAAAATAAAATCAACCCAAAAATGTAGACTCCAGATTACCATGACCTCAGCATTTGAGTGATGACATTGAGCCTCTGGGTCAGGTTTGGAGGTGAGTCTTGAGAGAGAAGGGAAGTTCTTTCGAAGGGGTGCTTACTGGAAAGCCTAGTGCAATCATGCTAGCTGGCCAAGCCAATTGTAAAATTTCAGATTTATTGTGTTTAGCAGAAATACAGCCTGTACATTTGAAATATTATCCAAATGACCTGGCTTCAACTTAGAAATCTTACATGAATTGAAACAAGTGAATTAGGGAGGCCTCTTGCCTTCAGCCCTAAAGGGTCTGTGGGAGGTAAGTCAAGAACCATTTATAGTAGTGATAAAATACTATATTTAAGGCTGTAAAAATTTGGCACGCGAGGACTCAGCTCAGAAGTAAATTCGTTTTATGTGCTCGGCAAAGGAGCAACTGGAAAGTTTTACAAATGGGAAGTTTGACCTACTGAGATTTTAAAGATAAATTATGCCAATTATTCCTTAAGACTGAGTACGGTCATTTACCCCCTTGAATGTTGAATTGCAAATCCGAACCGTGAAGTCAGTAACAACTTCACTTTGCCATGGTGTACATGACTAATGACAGTTACCCAAAGCTATTGTCCAACTGTCACATTATGTGCCTAAATGTGCATTAATGGGATGGGCCACTTGGGAACCTGGCAGGCAACCGGGGAGAGCATCAGAGCTATGCCCAATTAACAAACACCTCATATGATGGGGCATGATGCTTTTACTGTGCCAAGAAGCTAGTGATCCTTTACTTGGGAATTCTAGAATATGTCTGTCTGAAGCTAGAACTAGTAGATAATGCTTGATGCCTGACGGATGTGTGCTTTATTCAAAAGAGCCTCATTAATTTTAGTCTCCTAAACATCCCTGGCCTCACTGTCTACCTCTTGTTCCTCACCCTCATTCTCCAGCTACACTGCAGGGCCCTAGTCACGACTGCTGTAGCCCATTCTTGCCCCAGGGCCCTGCACTAGCTATTCCCTCTACCTGGAATGTTTTTCCCAAGATACCAATGTGGCTGGCTCCTTCCTTTCATCACATCTCAGTTTAAAAGTCAGCTCCTAAGAAGCTTATCCTCAGCACCCAATTCAGCCTCCCTCCCTCTCTGTCTACACTACACACACACACACACTCACACACACACACACTCTCACACACATCAGTCATCCTACTTTAATTCTAGCAGATCAGATATAAGTATCTGATATTTTGATGTTTTATTGACTTTTAATATATGTGGATCATATTTCTTCCCTCACATAAAATGTAACTTCCAGGCAGGCAGAGACTTGATCGGTTCTATTTACTGTTGTCTCATCAGCTCCTTGAATCATGCTTACCACATGCAGGTGGTCAATCCATAATGTTCAACCAAGTCCATGGCAGCGTCCTCACATGTAAATCTATGGTGAATGTTTGAAAGGGCCCTTGTGGAGCACGGAAGAGCCATACTTCAGTATCCGGGCTCACCTCAGTTGAGTCATTTCAACCTAGTCTCTGGGTCTCCTGCCCTCATCTGGAAGCAGAGGGGGCTGGGCCAGACCAGTGGCCCAAATCAGCAGCCTGCCACCTCTCTTCTATGAAGCCCTTTCTCTTCCTCACCATCCACTTCTCCCTGTTTAGCCAGGACAGCTTTGCTTTCATCTTGTTAATGTATTTGATTTTTTGTAAGCTTTCATTTGGTAAAGAATTCTGCTGCTAGAGTAAAATTTTAAATCTGCCAGCTGGGATAAACCCTTCTGTTAGAAATTCATCCTGGCCCAGCTCTAAGAGGCTAGTTGTGCGCTTTGGGGAAATTGACTTAAGCCTCAGACTCCTCATGTAAATGGAGGATGATTTCCATATCTGTCTCACAGCGTTGGTGGGAGTATTAAATGAGATAATCCATCTGTGGTAGGCAGATAATAGCCCCCGAAAAGTTGTCCATGTTCAAATCCTCAGAGCCTATGAATATGTAACCCTACACAGCAAGAGGACTTTGAAGATGACACTAAGGTTAAAGATTTTGAGATGGGGAGATTATTCTGAATTAGCTAAGCGGACTCAATCTGAGCTCATGAGTCTTTAAAGTGGAGAACCTTTCCAACTGCAGTCAGAAAGACCCATCATTGATAGCCCTGAAGTTGGCAGAAGAGACGCCCCAAGCCAAGAAATGCAGGTGGCATCTAAAAGCCAGATACAACCCTCAGCTGATAGCCAGCAAGGAAATGGATATCTCAGGCCTACAACTGCAAGGAATAGAATTCTGCCAACAACCTGATTGAGTGAGGAAATGGATCCTTTCCCAGAGCCTTCAGAAGGAACCCAGCCCTGCTGCCACTCGGCTTTTAGCCCATTGAGATCCCTACCAGACTTCTAACCTACAGGACTGTGACATAATAAACTTTTATGTTTTAAGCTGCTAAATTTATGGAAATTTGTTATGACAGCAATAGAAAACTATTTAACCATTACATTTAAACTATGTAATAAAGTACTTGGCACATGGGAAGGGCTCAATAAATGTGAGCATTTCTTATAAATATTATTAATGGGGTAATTATTAATATCATTATATTGTCTCAATAACCTCTTCCAGCCTTGATGCTGAGCTTTGAATTCTGAAACTCCATTTCATGCCTATCCTGCAGATGTTTACTCTCAGTTATCTTACAAGAATTATTCACCAGCTTCAAGGTCCAGGTGTTGTGCTGGATAGCAGTTAGAGGAAATTTCTGAGATGTGGAACCAAGTGTACAGATTAACAACACTAAAGAGGAACAGATGGACACTGGGTGCTTCCTGAGGTGATGCCTTAAGAAAGGCACAACATGACCCATGTAGTAGTTTGGCTACAGATACTTAACTTGAGTTTACACATGAGGAAATATCAGGAAAATCCCAAATGAAAACCTTTATTAAAAATAAACCATTGCCTTTCTCCAAATAGGAAAAGAAGAAGTCACAGTATCTCTCTTTGTGGATGATATGATTCTATACCTAGAAAACCCTAAAGATATTGCCAAAAGACTCCTGGAACTGAAAAATGACTTTGGTAAAGCTGCAGGATAGAAAATCGATGTACAAAAATCAGTAGCATTTTTATACACCAATGATGTTCAAGCTGAGGGCCAAATCAAGAATGCAATCCCATTTACAATAACCCCCTTCCTGCCACCCCCTCACAAATATGTAGAAATATATCTAATCAAGGAGATAAAAAATCTCTATGGGGAGAACTACAAAACACTGTTAAAAGAAATCAGAGACGACACAAAGAAATGGAAAAATATTCCATGCTCAGGGATTGGAAGAATCAGTATCATTAAAGTGGCCATACTGCTCAAAGCTATCAGATTCTATGCTATTCCTATCAAATCGCCAATGTCAATTTTCACAGAAGTAGCAAAAACTATTCTAAAATTTATATGGAACCAAAAAAGAACCTGAATAGGCCAAAGTGATCCTAAGCAAAAAGAAGAAAACCGGAGGCATTACATTACTCAAACTATACTTTAAAGTTACAGCAACCAAAACAGCATGGTATTGGTACAGAAACAAACATATAGACCAATGAAACAGAGTAGAGAATCCAGAAATAAATTCATACACCTACAGCCATTTGCCCTGCAACAAAATTGACAAAAATAAGCAATGGAGAAAGTACTTCCTATTTGATAAATGGTGCTGAGATAGCTGGCTAGCCATATGCAGAAAAATAAAACCATACCCCTATATTTCACCATATACAAAAATTAACTCAAGATGGATTAAAGATTTAAATGTAAGACTTCAAACTGTAAAAATCCTAGAAGAAAACCTAGGGAACAACATTCTGGATATGAATCTTGGGAAGGAATTTATCAGTAAGTCATCAAAAGCAATTACAGCAAAAACAAAATTGACAAGTGGGACCTAATTAAACTCAAGAGCTTCTGCACAGCAAAAGAAACTATCAATAGAGTAAACAAACAACCTACAGAATGGGAGAATGTATTCGCAAACTACACATCTGACAAAGGTCTAACATCCAGAATCTACAGAATCTATAAGGAACTCAAACAATTCAAGAAGCAAAAAAAAAACAAAAAAACTTTAAAAATGAGCAAACAATACCATGCGGTGGCTCACACCTGTAACCCCAGCACTTTGGGAGGCCTAGGCGGGCAGATCATGAGGTCAGATTGGGACCATCCTGGCTAACATGGTGAAACCCTATCTCTACTAAAAATACAAAAAAAAAAAATAGCCAGCTGTGGTGGCGGGTGCCTGTAGTCCCAGCTACTTGGGAGGCTGAGGCAGGAAAATGGCGTGAACCCAGGAGGTGGAGCTTTCAGTGAGCCGAGATCACGCCCCTGCACTCCAGCCTGGGCAACAAAGCGAGACTCCATCTCAAAAAACAAAACAAAAAAAAGAGCAAAAGACATGAACAGACACTTCTCAAAAGAAGACATACTAGCTGACAACAAACATGAAATAATTATCCACGTCACTAACATTAGAGAAATGCAAATCAAAACAAAAAGGTAACAGCTCACACCAGTCAGTGTGGCTATTATCAACAAGTCAAAAAACAACAGATGCTGGCAAGCCTGTGGAGAAAGAGAATGCTTATACCCTGTTGGTGTGAATGTAAAGTAGTTCAGCCACTGTGGAAGGCAATTTGGAGATTTCTCAAAGATCTTAAAGCAGAACTACTGTTTGACCCAACAATCCCATTACTGGGTATATATACCCAGTGTATATATATATACACCCAGTATATATTTTATATATTTTATACTGGTATACTGGGTATATTTGGTCAGAAAAGAAATCCTTCTGACCAAAAGACACCGCACTCATATATTCATCACAGCACTATTCACAATAGCAAACATATGGAATCAACCTAGGTGTCCATCAATGGTGGGCTGAATAAAGAAAATGTGGTACATATACACCATGGAATACCATGCAGCCATAAAAAAGAACAAAATTATGTCCTTTGTAGCAACATGGATGCAGCTGCAGGCCATTATCCTAAGCAAATTAACACAGGAACAGAAAACCAAATACTGCCTGTTCTCATTTATAAACGGGAACTAAACATGGGGTACTCATGGACATAAAGATGGCAGCAATAGAAACTGGGGGCTACTAAAGAGGAAAGGGAGGGAGGGGGATAAGGGTTGAAAAACCCTCATCCCAGTATCAGTTATTCCCCAAACCACAGTGTCACTCAATATACTTAGGTAACAAATCTGCACAAGTACCACCTGAATTGAAAATAAAAGTTGAAAAAAAGTGAAAAAAAAATGCCTTTTAAAAATATCAGTGTCACCAAAGTCAAAGAAGAGCCAAGAAATTGTTCTAGATTAGAGGAAACTAAACAGATGAGACGGCTCCTAGAATAGATCTCTATTGAACATTACTGGATCAACTGAAATAATTGGAATATAGATGGGAGAGTAGGTAAACGCATGTATTAATATTAAATTTCCTGAGTTGAAACTTTCTGAAGTATGACTCTATTGTGGTTACATGACAGAACATACTCATTCTTAGGAAATACACACTGAAATATTTATGGGTAAAAGACCACAAATGTGCATCTTAGTTTCAAATAGTTCCAAAAAAATGTATGTATAATATATAAAACAAGTGAGTGACCACCTTATAAAACAAATGTGGCAGAATGTTAACAATAGGTGAAATCTAGGTAAAGGGCAAATATTTTATTCTTGCAAGTTTTCTGTAATTTTGAAGTTATTTTCAAATAAAGAGTTTTAGAAATTACCCAATTCTCTTTGCGATCCTGTAAAGAGAAGGAAATGTTAGCTCTTGGTGCCCATTTAAACCACATGTTTTTCTTCTGATTTATAATTTCATCTGATAACTATGTTATTATGCCTGCCCATTTTTAAGACTTTCACAAAGTAGAGCTTTCAAAATTAGTATAAAGACAGAAAGCTTCTTCAAACTTCCCTTTAGGTGCATTAAAAGTAAGCACTGGTTAAAGAAAGCACAATTTTCATGTAATCCACTGGTTTTAGATGCTAAGTTCTTAGATACTGAAGCATTAGCATAGTCTTTGGAAATATTCATCTAATGGGATAAATTATTTCTGGTAGGCTATATATCTCTTCAAAAAAGTGGCAAAGCTGTCAGCTAAACAGCTAAATGAATGAAGTAAATAGTCCGTTGTAAAAAAATAATTACATGGTACTTACTGTATGTAGACATAATTGGCAATAATGGACCAAAAGGAGGGATCACGGCAGCTTGGGTCAATCACAAGGGTCTCAGATGTTTCTAAATGTGTGCCTATTTAATTCCCATTGCAAAATGAGCCCTTTCATCTTTCATAACATTGATAAAAAAACGTTGATGTTCACAGTGGTGTTTTTATGGAAACTGAACCCTGTTCCCCTCCCTGCACATGCCAAAATCCATGAGCCTTCTGTGATCAAGCTCATCTCTCTTCCATCAGTGCCAAACTTCTTAGAAATACTGAAGATTTCTAAAATGGATCAATGCTTTGGCAAATTGCCTCATCACCAAGAAAAAACACTCACAAACTTAAGTGGCTATTTGTGCATCTACCATTCAACAGAGCCTCAAGATACTGGAATTGACCTACCAGTGGCTTTCCTACTGGCTGGTTGCCTCTCCTGAAGCAAAGGGACTAAGGCTAAGCATTGTCATCCATGCAGTACGTGGCCATTAGAAAGATTGGTAGATGCTCTTTCATTGAGTCCCTTTGGACTAACAGCGTAGCCCATCTGGAGCACAAAAGCTGTAAACCTGGAAAAAAATAGACTGCACAGATGAGCAGTTTCAGTGCACCTTCCCCATTCAGAGGTGCTAATAAGGAAAAATGCTGAATTACTATGATTACCCACGACTTGAAAATAGCTTATCACCTGCCAATCTGAATGAAGTACCCTGGAGGGCTGTGAAATGCCACAAAGAACAATGGCCTTGGAATCAGAATCTGCGGTGTCTGAGAGAGGCATCCCAGTGCAAGGCTAAAGGGCCACCGGCCTTCTAAAATGGAGCTCTTATTCTCACTAAACCCTGCAAACTGGTTCTGGGCTATTCCCATGCCAGAGAGAAGGAAAAGAGAAGAGCTTTCATAAAACAATCAGGCCCATAAAAGTAGAAATGCGGGGGAGAGAAAGCCAGCAATTTTCCAAAAGAATCATATCTTAGATAAGCGGCCAATTTAAGGTATTTCACGGTGGGGCAAAGCTCTCCCCAAATTCAGCTGATAATTGTTAGCCTGCTTTCTACTTTATGTGTTATTGTGTAAACTTAATCATACTGCAAAATCCCTCTTGTCTTCAGACCTCAGTGCCCCTGGAATGTTGTTCAAGTGGTCACATGAGGTTCATTAGGAAGAAGAGCTTGGCTTTGTAGAGACGGGGTATTTGGCTGTTCACAGGAATCTTTTCTTCGTTATCACAAAGCTCTGTGTTAAGACCGTTGTAGACACTAAAGCAGAGCATCTCCCAGCTGAGCAAGACATAATATCTCAGTGGTGGCCTGCCCCATTGGCAGGTGCTAAGCTTTTATTTTGATTATTATAATGGCTTTGTTTCCCCATGAACCATTTAGATGAAGTATGACCACAGTCTGAGTCTTCACTTAGGGCCAACTTTTTCTCTTAATTTACTGTGGCATCAAAACAACAAGGATTTATTTATAATTTTTGTTCTCTTTAAGAATGGATACAAGGAGAAAAGTCTCTCGAAATTGAAGAGCATTGCCTTTTTATTCAGTAACGCACTGCCTACCCTCACAAAACCCACACACATGCTTGTGGGTACACACACACACACACATTTGCAGGTCTGCCTTCCTTCAAAATGTTCTAACGTGGGACTGGAGAGGTGGATAGGCTGACTTGTGCCAGAGACTAAGACATCTGCCATTAATTGGTGGGACAGCAAATAATGTATCCATATTTTCTCTTTCACTAGCTTCTCTAGACAAATCGCCTTTGTGTTCATAATGCTGCTTCTAAGTTTCTTTCATCTTGTTCATAATTCCTAGCTCTCACATTGCCTTTGAAAAATCCTGAAAAGCTGCCACTTTTGGAGCAGAATGAGCTGAGAGGGTATTTTCCCTTTTCTTGCCCACCCAGCCCACACATACACATGCTTGTCACCTGGTAATGCATTTCTCTATACCTGAATCATAATTCGCTTCTTTTTCTAAATAACCCCAAGTGTTTTTTAAAGCCCGCAGTGATAAGAGTTGTTGCGTTGTTCATTGCCTGGTGGTCGCCCACATGGATTTGTGTAGTTCTTAGTCATAATCAGTCTAAAGCATATTTCATCATTACCTGGTGTGTACCCCAGTCTGTAGTATAAGGAGAAACTAGAAGATTACGGTTTTAATCTTCAAAAACTAGAAGTGGCTGGGCGCAGTGGCTCATGCCTGTAATCCCAACATTTTGGGAGGTTGAGGTGGACAGATCGCTTGAGCCCAGGAGTTTGAGACCAGCCTGGGCAACATAATGACACCCCATCTCTACAAAAAAAAAAAAAAATTAGCCATAGGTAGTGGTGCACACATGTAGTCCTATTTCTTTGGGAGGCTGAGGAGGGAGGATCACTTAAGCCCAGGAGGTCAAGGCTGCAGTGAGCTGTGGTCGTCCCACTGCACTCCAGTCTGGGTGACAAAGCAAATCTCTGTCTCAGAATCAAAACAAAACAAAACAAAAAACAAAACTAGAAGCACTGGGCTAGTGATGAGTAAAACTGGATTTAGTCCTCAAGCTGCCACTAATTAACTCTTTGGCTTTGGTCAAGTCCCTAAAATTGTCTAGTCTCAGTTTCTTCATCTGTAAACTTTGGCAAGGGGTGAAATTCATTTCTACAAGTGCCAGGCAGGTACCATGGTCAAGTGGGCCAACTGAGGACTGAGGCCACAGGGCATCCCCGTCTAGACGAGTCATTTGCTCCTCAGCCCCAACCAATTGCTACACGCAGAACTCGAGGTAATTCAGACTTTCATGAAAAATCTTTTGATTTCCTTAAATACAGTTAAAACATTGTTTGTGCTGGCTGAACAAATCATTTCTGCAAAGTATATTCCAGTCCACCGCTTCTAGACTCCTGGCACTCTCAAGTCTCTCCTTCCCTCTTTTGTGTGATGTTTAGAACCATTCAGCAATTGACATCCAATCCAAGCGTTCAGGGGAGTGAATCCAACCCAGGAAAGATGATCACGATATTCCTCAGGCTACCAAGTGATTAAGAATTGCGCTGATCACGCGGCACAGTTTCAGCAGGTCCAGGTGTTAATAACAAAAATTAAGATGGATTGCTGACTTTTGAGAAGGAGAAGCTTTAAAAGGGTATTAAAGAAAACAAAGCTCCATTTGTAACTAGACAGCATTTCCACCCGGCAGTATACAAAAGAAAGAACAAGTGGAAGCGCTTCTGTATAATTTGCTGCACAACTCTGGAGATTCAGCTAAACCTCCTATAGCTGTAAGCAATGAAAGCACAGAAGTAGAGAGAAGTAATCAAAACATACCTAGTATTCCATAGAAGCTATCACATAACACAGAGGACAAAAATGTGTAGCAATAAATAACACATGGAACATAGCACAACTCTCAGATCAAGAGAAACATTTTTGAAGAAAACTATTTCCAAAATCTGTGAAGTTTTAGAAAGGTAGAGCAATAGGCCAAGGCTCCAAACCTAGAGGGAAAGGATAGATTCTCTGGCTGGTGCCTCCTGATTAACGAATAGAAAGTGATCCAGTTGCTATAGCGACTTGAAGATACACAAAAGAAAACATCACTTCTTTAAAATATGCCTGATGATGAATAGGCAGAGTCTTTCAAAATATTTTTTAAAAAATGTGAGCAACTCTTTTTTTTTCCCTTTAAAGTGAATCACACAGGATGGCTCTTAGACTTCTTTCTTTCTTCTTTTTGTTCAGATAACAGGACTTGTTTACACAGGGCATAGTTTGTTTACACGAACCAGCAATTCGGGCAAAAATTAATGATCAGAAAATACGTCTGTTGGAGATTAAGTTTTGTTTTTCGGCAGTTTTGTTTCTGTTTGAGCAGTGAGGGAGATAAGTGTATGTTGTCTTGGTTTTCCTTTTTTCCAGCAATATATTTATTTGGAGAGTTTCCTTGGATGCTGAGAATGTGAAATGTACCTAAGCAATCAGGAAAAGGAAGGTTGTGTTGGATGAAACCTTCCATTGTCTATCTGAATGGAGAGGTAACAAAAAAATATGATTTTGGTGGAACTGTATGCCCATTCCCTTTGGCTCTCCAGCCTGGACCCCACCATCTCCAAAGGATTGTTCTGTTTTGCTCCAGGCAGTTCAGCCTTGGCACAGTATCCTGAATAGAGGACATTCAAGGCACGGTCTTGAAATAAAAACTGCAGTGATTAAATATCCTGGGGACCCCTTCTGTGGGGGATGGAGAGTTCTTACTTGAATGATTTGGGTAAACTGTTGGCACAAGGCCCCAGCTGAAGTGTCCCAAGGCCTGCAGCCTGGACAGACATTCTTTAGTTGAAAACGTGATGTGGGCTTTTGCTAACCAGCCGAGGGGTCAGTGATCTTGAACAGCATCCTAAGCCTGTGTAATATGGTCTTTTACAGCGGGTGTGTGAATATACGTATTAAAGGATATGTAATCTTAAAGAAAGGTAGTTCATAGGGGAGCAGGGAAATCACTTGAAAATCGCAGGAAGAGAAGTTTCCAAACCTGCGCCTGTTTTGTCTGATCTTGGACAAGTAACCGAGGTTTTTTGGGGCTCAGTTTACTCACCCCTAAAATGAGGAAGTTAGACCACTTTAAAGTCAGCAAACATATTAAGTGCCCGCTACGTGCTGTCATCTTCCACGTATATCCCCAGATCCCACTCCTGAGTCCCAGGGATCCAAATCCAGCACTGTTCAGCTGCTCAAGCCAACATTCCCAGAAACCCGTCATTCCTCCACCTTTCCTTGGGCTTCACTGAAATAAAAAGGAAGTAGTCGCACCTCTCCCACAATTCAGAATCAAATGAGAATTAAGGGAGAAAGGAAATTATACAGAAAAAAATCAAAGCATCAGCTTTATTCCTTATAAGGCCAAAAGGAAAAATATGAATGAGATCTCTGAACTGCGAACTTCCTAACCACTCCCCTCTGCATTCACTTTCCCATCTCGCTCAGCTGGGCCTATGAGTTTCTTCTCCCAAACTCACCAATTCACACATGATAAAGCATTCCTCTTCTCACTAAAAAGAAGTAGGTGAATTGAAAAGAAGAACTGGCAGCTCCCTTTCCAATATTTTAAAGATCAAGGCAGGAACACATGGTGCCCCTAAACACTAGTAAGTTACATTTTAGTTTCCCAGGGCTGCTGTCACAAAGTACTATAAAATGAGTGGCTTAGGTTGGCAGGTGGCTGACACCTGTAATCTCAGCACTTTGGAAGGCCAGGGCAGGAGGATGGCTTGAAGCCAGGAGATTGAGACCAGCCTGGGCAATATAGCAAGACCCCATTTCTAAAAAAAAAAAAAAAAAATTTAAATGTGTGGCTTACAAGAACAGAAATGTATTCTCTCACAGTTCTGGAAGCTGGAAGTCCAAAATCAAGGAATTGGCAGGATTGGCTTCTTCTGGAGGCTCTGAGGGCAAATTCTTTCTTGCCTCTTTCTGGCTCCTTGTGGCTGCTGGCAGTCCTTGGCATTCTTTATCTTGCAGCTGCATATCTCTCATCTCTGCCACATAGTCTCACGGCCTTCTCCCTTCTGTGTCTGTGTGTCTGTGTCTTCACATTTATATAGAAATGAGTCATTTGATTTAGTTTAGGGCCCACCTTAATCTAATGTGACCTCATCTTAGTAACCTGAGTACATCTGCAAAGACCCTATTGCCAAGTACAGAGAATACTTGAATGTGTACTATGTGTACTACGTACTTGGAGTACTATGAGTATGTACGATGTGTACTATGTACTTGGAGTACTATGAGTATGTACTATGTGTACTATGTACTTAGAGTACTGTGAATGCATACGTAGAGTACACATTCATAGGTAGTAGGTATTAATGTTTGGACATATCATTTTGGAAGACATCATTCAACTCACAATGGCTAAACAAGTCTTTTCTACTTCCTAAATATTTTTCACTCTGTCTACTTCTACCCATCTCAACAACTATACTTTAGTTCAGGCCACGGACATCGTATTCCCCTAGATATCGTATTGGTCTTCTAACTAGTCTCTCTGATTCCAGTCTTCTTCTATTCTCCCATTCTCAAAAATCCACTCTCTACTCTAATAATGGCCTTCTTTCTAAAATGTAAACCTGATGGTGACACTGCCTACAAATCAAAAACGACTTCCCATGGCCATGGATGAAGTTCATCCTCCCAGCTGGGCGCGGTGGCTCAGGCCTGTAATCCCAGCACTTTGGGAGGCTGAGGGGGGCGGATCACGAGGTCAGGAGATTGAGACCATCCTGGCCAACATGGCAAAACCCCATCTCTACTAAAATACAAAATAATTAGCTGGGGGTGGTGGTGCGTGCCTGTAGTCCTAGCTACTTGGGAGGCTGAGGCAGGGGAATTACTTGAACCTGGGAGGTGGAGATTGCAGTGAGCCAAGATCATGCCAGTGTACTCTAGCCTGTTGACACAGTGAGACTCCATCTCAAAAAAAAAAAAGTTGATACTCCTAAGAATGACATAAAACCTTCTTCGTGATCACTGATCTTCAGCCACTGCTCTGTCCAGCCTTTCCTCTCCTGCCTCTTCTTGCTTCCCCAATCATATCTACTCCTTACTCTAGCTACCCCAAACTCTTCGCAATCCACCTTGGTACTTTCCCCATCCTATTATTTAAAACCTGTATGTTTTTAAGATGAGGGCAACTATGCTATATTTTGAGGTCCATCACTCACTCTACAGTTTCCTCAAGGAGAATTGAATACATCCTTTCACTAAAGGAATCATCTCTGTAGATTTAGCTCTCTCTACATGAACGCCTTTCTTTCCTTTTCTGCCTTCTCTCTGTCCCACTCCCTCTAATTCATCTTTCAAGTCTCACCTAAGGTTTTGCTTCCTCAAGAAACCATTCTTTGAAGGCACTCCCCACACACATACACACGTGTGCTCTAATTTAGTTATCACTTTATTTTCTTAGCAAATTGTTCAGAGTCCTCTTAGCAACACTGAAAACACAGCATTCATTGCGATATCTTTCTATTTGCTTCATTCCCCCTGACTCTGAGCTAAATATTGTAATAGGAATTAGTCTCCTTCATACCCTCCTTCTTTCATCCACCAAATTTCAATGCCCCTTCTCAAGGTATTTCTTCTTATATACTATGTCTCTTTATCGTTCTCCATGGGCTAACAGTTGTTTGCTTTCTTAATTATTCTGCAATTTCACTGTGTGAGTCTTCTTATAGATTAACAAAGTATGTATTTGTGCTGCTTCTTAAAATTAATCATGGGGATTTATTATTATTATTATCATTACAGACAGTATGTCTCTGTCACCCAGGCTGGAGTACAGTGGTGCAGTCATAGCTCACTATAGTCTGGAACTCCTGGGCTCTAGGGATCCTCTTTCCTCAGTCTCCCAAGTAGCTGGGATTACAGGTGCATGTTATCATACATGGCTAATTTTTAACTTTTTTTTTTAGAGACAGAGTCTTGCTATATTGCCCAGTCTGGTCTCAAACTCCCAGACTCAAAAGCGCTGGAGTTACCAGCATGAGCCACTGCACCCAGCCAGATTGGTGGGTTTTTTGTTTTTTTTTTCCCCAACAATTCTGGAAAATTTTTAAGGATTTTATTATTATCGAATATTGTCTCTTTCCCATTCTCTCAGTTATCTCTTTTTGGAACTTTGACATTTTTCTAGCCTTTCTCATTTTAACCTACATGTTTCTTAACCACTCTTTCCTGTTTTTTAGCTTTTATTGTCTCTACAGGTTGAAGCTTCTGTCTTTTCTTTTTACCTATCTTTGAGTTTACCTAATTCTTTTTCTGCTATGCCTAATCCACTGTTTAATCTATCCACTGAGCTTTAGATTCTAATTTTTATGTCTTTCACTTATAGAAGTTATATGTAGTTGTTTTACAAACCACTTGGTTATTTTATATTTTCAAGATGTTCTTTTTATTTCTTTAAAAATTTTAAATATTTGTTATTTTATATTTTGTACCAGATACTTTCAAGATCTGTAGTCTCTATGGGTTTGATTCTGGTGTTATTTCTGCTGACTTTCTCTCATGGTGACTGATTTCCTTATGCGGCTTATGTTTTTAAACTGTGACCATTTTCCTCGAAAATTTACCCATGAAAATATTTTAAGGTCTGGGTTAAAGACTATATTTTTTAAGAGAAGATTTGCATTTCCTTCTATCATTTGCCTTAAGGCATTACTTACCTGGAACTACTTGAAATTGAATTTTCCTTTTGAGATGTTCCAGAACACACAGATAACATGAATTATGACTATAAACCTATGTGAGATCTGGCTTAGGGTTACACATTCTCAGAGGAGGTTTTTTGTTGTTTTATTTTGTTGTATCTACTTGTCTTAGTCCATTTGTATTGCTATAAAAGAATACCTGGGGCCGGGAAATGTAGAAAGAATAGAGGTTTATCTGGCTCATGCTTCTGCAGGCTGTACAAGAGCATAGCTCCAGCATCTGCTTCTAGTGAGGGCTCCAGGCTGCTTCCACTTATGGTGGAAGGGGGAGAAAGCAAGGGGAGGGGAGGCGCCAGGCTCTTTTGAACAAGCAGCTCTCATAGGAATTCTCACGGGAAGTAGTAAAGCAAGAACTCACTCATTCCCAAGAGGGCAGCACCACCCTTGCATGAAGGATCCACCCACAGGAGCCACCTCCCATTAGGCCCTACCTCTAACATTGGAGATAAAAAATATTTATCCTTTTTTAAAATATATTGTTTTTAGACCTATATGAATGGGAGGAGTTAAAATTTTAGCATGAGGTTTGGAGGGTCAAATAGCACTACTGAATGTTAAGGATGAGACCGAGATAATTTTTTCCTATCTCTTCCTCCTGAAAGTTTATTTTTCATCCATCCTTCACTAAGACTGCAATCCTTGGGTTCCTATTCCAGCCCTGCATTTTATCTGACAGCCCTTAATATAATAAGAATGCTCTGAATTTGCCCATTAAGCAAGATAAATAAAAGCCTATTTTTTGTTTGTTTGCTTCTTCGTTATTTTTGTTTGTTTGTTTTTGTTTTTGTTTTTACAGATGGCGTCTCTTTCTGTCACTGCTGGAGTACAGTGGCATGACCTTGGCTCACTGCAACCTCCGCCTCTCGGGTTCAAGTGATTCTCCTGCCTCAGCCTCCTGAGTAGCTGGGATTACAGGCACATACCACCACACCTGGGTAATTTTTATATTTTTAGTAGAGATGGGGTTTCACCATGTTGGCCAGGCTGGTCTCAAACTCCTGACCTCAAGTGATCCACCTGCCTCGGCCTCCTAAAGTGTTGGGATTATAGGTGTTAGCCACTGTGCCTGGCTGATACAATCCTAATTAAGTGGGAAGAGAGAAGAGAAAGAATCATAACTTGGCTTCTTTCAGCCTGAAAAAATATCTCTGTGGTACACTAGAGTAGAGGTTTCTCCTTTCTATCATTCATCACACTGTGGTTTCTCTCTAATTAGCTTTGTTAATTACTGTCCCTTTGCCAGGTTGCAAATTCCTTGAGGTAGGGACTGCCTTTCTCATCTGCATATACTCTTTATAGTATCCAAAGCCGTGGATGGACTGTAGTGTGGGATCAACTAAGTGTTTATTACTTCTAAGTCCACTTCACTGCTGGGTGCTCCTCTTCTCCCATCCACCCAGGTGCTTGGGAAAGGCCAGGGAGTAATCCCATTCCCTCACTGCACACATCTTATCATTTAATATTCTCAATTGTATTTCTTTACTTTCTCTCAAATCTGAGTTTTCCTGTTACTGTACCCACAGTCTTAGTTTATCCCTAATCATTTCTCCTCTAGTATATTCCAAAAAAAAAAAAGTTTCTTGAGTATGTTACATAGAATTTAGTTGAGCAAGATTTAATGGACGTATCTGTTTCTGCAGTTAAATAAGCCATTACCACACAGTAGACACAGTCATCATTTTAAGTAAGTCAGATCACATAGGTCATTTTTACTGAAGCTTCTCATGTCTCCCCATTACTCTTAGATTAGAATGTAAACCTCTTATCCTGGCCTATGAGATCCTATATGATCTTGTTCTGCCTACGACCCTGGCATCACTTCCTGACTCTCTCCCTTTCTCTCCATCTCTTCCAGCCCCACCGGCCTTCTTGATGTTCCTTGAAGGGGACAAGCTTTCCCTGGCCTCTGTCTGGAACACCTGCCCTCAGAACCTCCCATGCTAGCTCTTTGTTATCATTCGAGTCTCTACTCAAATGTCAATTCTTGAAAGACACCGCCTCACTAGCCCATCTAAATTAGGGCCTCTCCTCTCCACCCCAGTCTCATCACTCTCTAACCCTTTATCTGAATGTATGTACTTACTTAGGTGTTTTCTTCACCCAATGCATATTTCTGGAGCATCCGCTATATACCAGCAATTCTTGGTACTAGAGATATAGGAAAACAAAACAGAACAACCTGTCTTCATGAAACTTGCGTTTTAGTGTTTGCTTCATGCATTTATTGAACAACAATTTATGCTTTGTTTTCATTCTAATAATTATCTAGGCTGGGTGCAGTGGCTCACGCTTGTAATCTCAGCATCTTGGGAGGCCAAGGTGGGTGGATCACCTGAGGTCAGGAGTTCGAGACCAACCTGGCCAACATGGTGAAACTCTGTCTCTACGAAAAATACAAAAAAATTAGTGGGTGTGATGGCGCACACCTGTAGTCCCAGCTACTCAGGAGTCTAAGGCAGGAGAATCGCTTGAATCTGGGAGCCAGAGGCTACAGTGAGGTCATGTCACTGTACTCCAGCCTGGGCGACAGAGTGAGGCTCCGTCTCAAAATAAATAATAATAATAATCTAATTTTTTCTGTTTGTTATGTCTTCCCCCAAAAGAATGAAGGCTTCAGAATAAATGAATATGTGAATGACTGTACAGCATTAGTGAGCCATCCCTATAGGAATTGCTGCATATTTTTCATCCAGCACTTCTACCTGCTAGTCAGTCTACAGAAGCGTGGAAATCCACAAACAGTTTGCCTATTATGATATTCCCTTGCTGGAATTAGAGAACTTGATTTTAAAGACTAGAGTCCAATAGAAGACTGAGCCCTCTTTAGCCAGCATTTGTAGACAATAATTTCGATTATTTATTCCAGTCTCTTCTACCACCATGTCCCTCCAGGGAGTTGTGCCCCACTGTCAGCCACACCATTTGCATTACTGCCAATTCAAACATTTATTCATTATCCCTGGGCACCGATGAGGACAACATGATTGAAAATCACTAGCAAACCCTCAACCAAATACTTTGTATCCCAGCACCATTGAACCTTCCAGAAAAATCAGCTTTGGCAAAACTGTCAGAGGATCCATTTTGTATTCGAGTGTTAATTACTTGAGGCAATTCTAAGTGCAAGACCTATTTGAATTATGTACTTTTTAGTGTTATTTGGAGCTTATAATTAGTTGCACTCTTTGGGAATATAAATGTTTTACCCAGTTCATTATCTTCGGGTAGACTGAAAAATGTCAGTGACTCTCCTGCAAATTTGCACAGCGTTGTTCAGTAAGTAAGTATATATTTACCCTGGGAGAATATGCATTATTGACAATTTACTTAATTATCTCTCAAAACAATTCAAGTATTGGCTGCTTCTCATGCTGTCTTTCTCCTCAAAGGGAGCAGTAGGACATCTCAGCAGGGCTGGACATTCTGCTGCTGTTTCAACAAGGCTGCGGGTGCTCATCTAGGGACTTGTTTAAGAATGCTTGGCCCCAGTGAAAGCCACGAGTCTCGGGAGAGCCAAGAATAACCCCATCTCCTATTCATTGGCCTCCTTTGCAGAATTGTATCAGAAAAACAATTCGTTTTAAAAGTGAATCTTTTTCAAGGAGATTATACAAACATCTGCCACCGTTTTAGCCACACCCCGTGGAAGAACATCAGTCCCGTCCTGATGGTGTAAAATTAGGAAATGCCAGGAGACAAAATGGGAAGATGAGAAAATAGGACCGGGCAGGAAAGAAAGGAACAAAAAAATAAAGAGCTTAGCCAAATGACAAGCTCCCACAGGGGACATCTGTGGGAGGATGTTGTTTTCAAACACATGACCCAAAAGATGTCTAGAATCAGGACCTGAGCTTTTTTTTTTCTTCTTAATAACATTTTTGTTTTAACCAATTCTGTAACACACATTTATTTTTAAAGCAAGGAAACATATATGTATACGTAAAACAAAGACTATTGTTAATATTTTAGCATTTTGCCTTCCGATTTTCGATAAAGCCATCTCTGTGTGTGTATCTATCTATCTATCTATCTATCTATCTATCTATCCATCCATCCATCCACACAGGTAGGTATCTACCTACCATATACATAGATATGGATTATCATCCTTTTTTACATAGCCTATCATGAAATGTTTCTGTGTCATTAAATGCACTTGAGAAACAAAATTTCAATGTCTGTCTATTAGCCTATCTTACATAAATGAACAGGCATATCTCGTTTTACTGCATTTCACTTTATTGTACATTGCACATATTGCATTTTTTACAAATTACACGTTTGTGGCAACCCTGCCACAAGCCCGTCTGTACCACTTCTGCAACAGCACATCCTCACTTTGTGTCTCTGTGTCACATTTTTGTCATTCTCACAATGTTTTGAACTTTTCATCATTATTGTATCTGTTATGGTGATCACAGTGATCAGTGATCAATTATAATTGTTTTGGGGCACCATGAACCCCACCATGTGAGATGGAACTTAATTGACAAATGTGTGTGTTGTACCTTTTCCACTGACTGGGCATTTCCCCATATCTCTTCCTCTCATCAGACCTTCCCTGAGATATAACAATATTGAAATTAGGCCAGTTAATACTTTTACAGTGGCATCTACATGCTCAAATGAAAAGTTGCAAGTCTCTCATTTTAAATCAAAAGCTTAAAATTGATTAAGCTTAGTGAGGAAGGCAAGTCAAAAACAAAGATGGGGCTGGGCACAAAGGGTCACGCCTGTAATCCCAGCACTTTGGGAGGCCGAGGTAAGAGGATCACTTGAGCCCAGGAGTTAGAGACCAGCCTAGGCAACATGGTGAAATCCGTCTCTACTGAAAATACAACAATTAGCCAGATGTGGTAGTCTGTAGTCCCAGCTACATGGTGAGCTGAGGTGGGAGGATTGCTTGATCGCAGCAGTATGAGGCTGCAGTAAGCCATGATCACACCACTGCATTCCAGCCTGAGTGACAGAGCCAGACTCTGTCAAAAAAAAACAATAACCAAACAAAAAGATAGGCTGAAATCTAGGTCTCTTGAACCAAACAGCGAAGTTGTGAATGCAAAGCAAAAGTTTTTGAAGGAAATTAAAAGTGCTACTCTAGTGAGTACACAAATGATAAAAAAGAGAAACAGCCTTAGTGCTGATATGGAGAAAGTTTTTGTGGTCTGGATAGAAAATCAAACCAGCCACAACATTTCCTTAAGCCAAAGCCTAAACCAGAGCAAGGACCTAACTCTCTTTAATTTTATGTAAGCTGAGAGAGGTAAGGAAGCTACAGAAGAACTGTTGGAAGCTACCAGAGGTTGGTTCATGAGGCTTGAGGAAACAAGCTATCTCCATAACATAAAAGTGCAAGGTGAAGCAGCAAGTAATGATGCAGAAGCTGCAGCAAACTGTTCAGCTAAGATCATTGATGGAGGTTGCTATACCAAACAATAGATATCCGGTTTAGGTGGAACAGCCTCCCAATGGGAAAACATGCCATCTAGGACTTTCATAGCTAGAGAGGAGAAGTCAATGCCTGGCTTCAAAGTCTCAAAGGACAGGCTGACTCTTTTATTAGGGACTAATGCAGCTGGTGTCACTTAAAGTCAGTGTTCACTTATCATTCTGAAAATCCTAGGCCCTTAAGAATTATGCCAAATCTATTCTGCCTGTGGTCCATAAATGAAACATGGCTGGGGGCAGCACATCTGTTTGCAGAATGGTTACTGAATATTTTAAGCCCATGGTGGAGACCTACTGCTCAGACAAAAAGATTTTTCAAACTATTGCTGCTCATTGACAATGTACCTGGTCACCTAAGAGTTCCGATGGAGATGTACAAGGAGATTAGTGTTGTTTTCATATCTGCTAACAGGACATTCTGCAGCCCATGGATTGAAGAGTAATTTCAAATTTCAAATCTTATTATTATTTTGAAACAGGGTCTCACTCTGTCACCCAGGCTGGAGTACAGTGGCACGCTCTTGGCTCACTGCAACCTCCGCCTCCTGGGCTCAGCAATTTCCCCACCTCAGCCTCCTGGGTTTCTAGAACTACAGGTGTATGTCACCACACCAGGCTAATTTTCATATTTTTTATAGAGATGGGTTTTGCCATGTCACCCAGGCTGGTCTTGAACTCCTGAACTCCAGTAATCCAATCACCTCAGCCTCCCAAAGTGCTGGGATTACAGGCATGTGCCATTGTGCCTGGCCTAAGTCTTATTGAGAAAGACATTGTGTATGGCAATAGCTGCCATAGTGATTCCTCTGATGTATCTGGGCATTGTAAATTGAAACCTCCTGGAAAGGATTCACCATTCTTTTCTTTCTTTCCCCACCTCCCCCCAACTCTGTTGCCCAGGCTGCAGTACACCACTCTCTTCCCCTCCCCTCCCCTCCCCTCCCCTCCCCTCTCCTCTCCTCTACTCTCCTCTCCTCTCCTCTCCTCTCCTCTCTTTTCTCTCTGTTGCCCAGACTGGAGCACAGTGGTGTGATCATAGCTCACTGCAGCCTCAAACTCCTGGGCTCAAGTGATCCTCCCGCCTCATCCTTCTAATTAGCTAGGACTACAGGTGTGTGCCACTGTGCCTGACCAATTTTTTATTTTATTTTATTTTATTTATTTATTTGAGACAGGATTTTGCTGTCATCCAGGCTGGAATGCAGTGGTGCGATCTTGACTCACTGCAGCCTCGACCTCCGAGGCTCAAGTGATCCTCCCACCTCAGCCACCTGAGCAGCTGCGACTACAGGCACATGCCAATACGCCCAGTTAATATCTCTTTTTTGTAGAAATAGAGTTTCCCTATGTTGCCCAGGCTGATCTCAAACTCCTGGGCTCAAGTGATCCTCCCATCTCTGCCTCCCAAAGGGCTGAGATTACAGGCATGAACCACTGCACCCATCTTATGTTTTTATAATTTCAACTTTTATTTTGATTCAGTGGGTACATGTGCAAATTTATTACATGGGTATACTGTGTGATGCTGAGGTTTGGGGTATGAATGATCCCGTCACCTGGGTAGTGAGCATAGTACCCAATAGTTTTTCACCCATTACCCCTCTCCCACAATAGTCCCCAGTGTCTGTTCTCATCTTCCTGTCCACGGGATTCACCATTCTTGATATCATTTGTGACTCACGGGAGGAGGTCAAGATAGTAACATTAACAGTTTGGAAGAAGTTGATTCTAACCCTCATGAATGACTGAGAGGGTAGCAAGACTTCAGAGGAGGAAGTGACTGCAGAGGTGGTGGAAATGGCAAGAAAACTAGAATTAGAAGTGGAACCCGAAGATGTGACTGAATTGCTACAATCTCATGATGAAACTTGAACAGACGAGAAATTGGTTCTTATGGTAGAGCAAAGAAAGTGGTTTTTTGAGATGGAAACTTCTCCTGGTGAAGATGCTGTGAACATCGTTGAAATGAGAACAAACGATTTAGAATATCACATAAATTGAGTTGATGAAGTAGCAGCAGAATTTGAGAGGATTGACTCACATTTTGAAAGAAGTTCTGCTGTGGGTAAAATGCTTTCAAACAGCATCACATGCTACAGAGAAATCTTTCATGTAAAGGAGGGTCAATCAATGTGGCAAACTTCATTGTTTCAAAAAATTGCCACAGCCACCCCAACCTTTAGAAACCACCACCCTGATCAGTCAAGCAGCCATCAGTATCGAGGCAAGACCCTCCACCAGCAAAAAGATCTGAATGCTCAGATGATCATTAGCATTTTTTAGCTATAAAGTATTTCCTAATTAAAGTGTGTACATTTTTTAGACATAATGGTATTGCTTACTTAATAGACTACAGTATAGTGTATTACTTTTACATGCACTGGGAAACAATAGAGTTTGTGTGACCTGCTTTATTGTAACATTTGCTTCATTGAGGTGGTCTGGAACCGAAACCATAATATCTCTGAGGCATGCCTGTACTATACCATTTTAAATATATTCCCAACAGATGAACTTTCAGGTTGTTTTTTTAATCAAGGCATAATCATTGATTATTTTCATCTAGAAAGTTTGCTCTAGGGAATAAATTTATATACTAAAGCTACAGAAGGTGGTGAAGAGGTGGAAAAAGTGGAATCTAATCGTATTATTAAAACATTTTCATTCACATCTATATTTCCACTTGTCTCCTGACGCAAAAATGCTAGGTAAACAATTTAATCAGAATCAAATAGTCCATCTATAAAGAAGGGCTGGAAGCCAAGTGCAGGGGATTCCTCATGTACATGCAACTGAGTGACCCCGTCAGAGAGCTATTTCTTCTGGTTACAATCTTAAGGAACAAAACTCAACATATTTTGACAAGGTTAAATATGAATTTATTAGCTCAGATGTAGCATTTGTTTAGGTGTGGCCTGGATCACTGGTCTCCAGAAAGAGGTAGGCAAAATAATTCATTTAAGCTGAAAAAATGAAAAAACAAAAAAACAGAACTTATGTTGATGATTTTTATGTTATCCTCTTAAATCTTAAATTTTCTGCTCTAGCACATCTTTTTAATCTATGTGAAATATTCACTGATATGGTTTGGCTGTGTCCCCACCCAAATCTCATCTCGAATTGTGGCTCCCATAATCTCCACATGTCACGGGAGGTACCCAGTGGGAGGTAATTGAATCACGGGGGCAGGTTTTTCCCTGTGCTATTCTCATAATAGTGAATAAGTTTCATGAGATCTGATGGTTTTATAAAGGACAGATCCCCCACACACGCTCTCTTGCCTGCCGCCACATAAGATGTGCCTTTGCTCCTACTTCATCTTCCACCATGATTGTGAGGCCTCCCCAGCCATATGGAACTGTGAGTCCATTAAACCTCTTTTTTCTTTTTCTTTTCTTTTCTTTTTTTTTTTTTTTTTTTTTTTTTTTTTTTTTTTTTTTTTTTTTTTTGAGATGGAGTTTCACTCTTCTTGCCCAGGCTGGAGTGCAATGGCGTGATCTCGGCTCACTGCAACCTCCGCCTCCCGGGTTCAAGTGATTCTCCTGCCTCAACCTCTCAAGTAGCTGGGATTACAGGCATACGCCAGCATGCCCAGCTAATTTTGTATTTTTAGTAGAGATGGGGTTTCTCCATGTTGGTCAGGCTGGTCTCAAACTCCCGACCTCAGGTGATCCACTGGCCTTAGCCTCCCAAAGTGCTGGGATTATGGGCGTGAGCCACTGCACCTGGCCAAACCTCTTCTTTTAAATTACCCAGTCTCAGGTATTTCTTCATAGCAGTATGAAAATGCACTAATACATTCATTCACTGGTACATAATAAATAATAATGAATAATAATTTATACACACACGTATGTCAGCATGCAAGTGGAGGGTGAGCATAATGTGTATAAATGTTATATTTTCTAACATACCAATTTTTTAAGCCAATGAGTGATTAATCAAGACAGTATGGAGCTTAGAACTTTAGATTTCTGTTGTTGATGGAGGTTGGAGGGTAACTGGGGCTGGAAGTTCTATGAAGTATGGCTGGAGCATGACTTTGGTCTGATACTTGGCCTAGTGTGGGAGATAGTGGCCAAGCTGAATCCTGGGAAGGTAAATGGAGCCCCTAGTTTGGTAGAGCATAAGATATAGATGATTGGACCAGAGAAGGTGACTGGGCAAAAAGGTTGAGATTGTCTGGGAGAAGCAAGTATCCAGGATATGCTAAACTACAATCAAATGGGTAATGTTTTATGGATCATTTGCAGATGTAGCCTAAGAGAGTCAAAGTGGAAGGAACCTAAGGAGTCTAGAACACTTGAGAAGAGAGTGAGAGAGGTGACAGCCTAGCAGTCTCCCAAGAGCACATATTTGCCATGCCCATTTGTCTATCATCCTAGCCAGTAACCTAGTAGGTTCTTGCAGTAACAGGACACAGGGCAGATAGGTTTCAATAGCGAGTGGTAGGGGTGAGTCTGGCTCGCATGGGGTATGAATGAAAGTCCTAGAAGCTTGAATGAGATAGCCAAAGATAAGATAGGAGCACCCTAAAATTACCCACCCCACCAGTTTTGCAGAGGATGGATTGTGCCTAAACAAAGTATCTACTTCATGGCCAATTGTGGCAGATATAGACATTCTATGATAAAAGGCTATCCTGAAGACATTGAGTTTCTTCTGTCTCCCCCAAAAGAGAAATAAACATGCGACAAGAGTATTAAAATTAGGATAAAAACCAAGTTAGAAGCATTTTAGCTAGTATGTTCCTTTTTTTGACTGGAATACAAAGACATTTCATTTTGGTTTTTTTTTTTAGATAGTGACTATTCAATTTCTTTGGTAATAAATGAGAAAAAGAAGAGGAAAGAAAAGATCTGGGCTGTGATGGGTACTGGTTTCTATTTGTCTTTCTCATAATGTGAATTTAAAACAGTTAAATCACACTTATGCCACTATGAAAATTAGTACTAGTAACCTTTTTGTAGATTATAAAATACAGTATACCCAGTGGACAGAAACATGTTCAAAAGGTTTTTTTCCTGCAGGTCAACTTTTCCCCCCATAAACACAGACAAAGTGAACATATGATTGGGTTGGTAATTCTGTTGTATATTGCAATTCGCCCAGCTTCTTGTCATGCACAGAAATGAAGAAGACAGGCATTAGATTTTATTTGTCATGCGATATTAGTAGCCAGATGTTTTAGTGGCAGCTTATTTGAGGTCCATCCGTCCTTTGAATATGCATAAAAAAGCATGGCCATTGTTTCTCACCTGCCCACATCTGAACACATTCAGATACCATGGAAACCACAAAGGAAGAAAAAAAAAATACTTATTCCAAGATTCATTGATTGGGATGTTTAAATGTCCTTTCTTTCATACAGCCACGGTGTGATAATGTGCTAGGGCCTGCTGTGCTTTCTGGCATGAGCTCCATCTCTGAGGGTCCCGAGAAAGACAGTGGATTGATCCTGGAGTCCTCTTGAAAGGGGAAGGTGGTTCCATTGAGTAGAATATGCGTGGCCCAAATCCTGGAGGTAGGGGCAGAGCAATAGTAAGGGTGAGGACAGGGCAATAGCAGCTGAACATGGCCAGGCAATGTTCACCACAGCTGTAGGAGCACTCGGAGGTAGGTTGAAGTCATGGCAGATGCATCTGCTGCTGCAGAAGGAGGAAGAGCTCCTGGCAGTACTGGAATCGGCTCTATCTGCATCCCCAGGTCTGGGGTTCTGTCATTTTCCTTTCCTCTGGCTGCCTGGGATCTTCCCGATTTTACACTTAGTCTGCAGCCATTGATGATGAACTTATTAAAGGACTTCTCTGCAGCTACTTGTGCAGCCTGCCCTGTGGAAACCTAGATGAATGCACACCATTGTCTCTGCACAACAGGGATTGTCCAGATCTCTCTAAATAGGTAGAAATTATTTCTTAAGATCTGTCTCAGTAATGGTATCACCCGGATCACCAACTAGCGTGGGGATAGTCTTGTCCTCTGGGAGTTCCGGATGAGGCATGGTTGAAGCCTACAATAGAAGCTTATCTGCTACAGGGTCATTGACTGTATAATATTGGTCTTTAATATCTGATCAGCAAGGGAATCATGTGGACCTGTAGGCTTCTCATGTCTCTATCAAAACTCCTCTCCTCTCTCACCTTTCCCTCCACCCAGAAGGAGCAAATGTGGGGCTTATTCCTCAGGTAATAAGGTATGGTCCAGGCCAGTTTGTCCAGCATGTCACTGGTGGATGTGGCTTTCCCCCCAGCAGGCCAACTGGCCATCTTCCATTCGAGTTAGAAATCCCTCTCTCCACATTCTGCATGTAGTACTCTTCTCTGATATCTGACTTTGGCGTATCATCTTTTAAAGACAACTCAGCATCACAAACCTGGGTGGGCAGGCCATGCTCCAGGTCTAAGGGGCAGGTCTGACAGACATACTTCAGTCTTCTGCAGATTCGACACACTTTATTTTTCTTGAAATGTATGTAGGCCCCAGGGCACCAGCAAAACATTGTGAATGGCCTGCCACAGATTTCACATTTTTCTCATGCTTTTCTTTGGTCACTCAGATATACAGGTTTCCTCTAAGACATGTCTGATATGGAATAGAGAAGTATGCATCTTCCCAGTGTTTCCTGTTTAAGGTGTTGAAACCAAGACAGGTCACCATCTTGAGGGGGTCTTGAGGTAGTGGTAGGTTTTATGTGGGACAGAGAACCACCATGATCCTGTCAAGCCCAGCTCTTCTTTGTTCCCCTGTTCTTGAGGCTCCGGGCCATTGCCCTTGACAGTATATGATTCTCTGTTCTTGACTCAATGTGAAACTCGCTTCTCAGGAATCCCCATTCTTGGAGAAAACTCTGGATTTCCTGGTCTCTCCAAGGACTGGGCTGTAATACCAGGGCTTTGGTAGCCTGAGGCAGGAGGATTGCTTGAGGTCAGGAGTTCAAAACCACCTGGGCAACACAGTGAGACCCCATCTTAAATTCCATGCTTTTCTGCTAGAATACTGAGACACATAACCTGGAAGCTGGAAGTCCAGTTTCTTCACAAGTATCTTTATCCAGTGACAAAATAACTTCCCTGTAATCACAGCACTTTGGGAAGCCAAAGCAGAAGGATCACTTGGGATCAGGAGTTTGATACCAGCCTGGATACCATAGGGAGACCTGGTCTCTTTGGACAGCCAGTATGGCCAGGGCGGCCAGTCTCACCCTGTAATTGTGACATTGCATCTTCATGAGATGCCAGCTTGCTGACTTGGGCTGACATTTTCTTTCTCACAGAGCAGCAGGAGGCCAGGACCCTCTCACAGTCTGCATGAGGTTGCCATGGTTATGCTCACCCTCCACTTGTATGTATCCTGAATTATGGGACACCAAGTTCATGTAAACCATCAAAATAAATTCTTCTCTAGACATTCAAGTTTAAAATATCTCCTTCCCAATACATCTTATAGGTACGATGTGCACAGCTCCCACTGTGGCCCTCATCCATCCAAATTCAATGGTGAAGGTGATTGGTGTTACTGAGAACAAAATAAAATGGCATAGAATGTAAATTGGCTGCTGAAGGTGATGTTGAAGCAGGAGGCAATTTCTCCATGGGACAGTGAGTTCATGATGAGTGACAGTACGGATGATCCCACTGTGTCACAGTGGGAAGGTGACACAGGGCATCATGAAGAGCTCTCAAGATAGAGTGGACATTGTAGTCCTGCCCAACCCACCCCATACAAATGAAACAATAAAAATGAGTTTTCTCGAGACAGAAAGACGGCATCCCCATCCTGACAAGGCATCTGCTCGCATGCTCTCCTTAGGAGGGACAATGAGCAGCTGGAAGCCAGCCACTGTTTCTGAAGGCTTTTTTCCAAATGTGTGAGGCTGTCTCTGAATTCTGACTGAACTTTCCCTATCTCTCCCTAAAATATGCTCTCTCAGCTCAAAAGTTTGACAAGATCAAATCACCCGAGCTATTTAAACATCCTTCTTTGGATAACACCTTCCAAGACAGCTAACAATTGTAGCTTGTTTAGACTCCCTTTCCATTCCCCTTACCACACACACACACACACACACACTAGAAACCAGGAAAATTCATCTTTCTCCTTAAGCCACCCCTCCTCACCATCTAAATGCCAAGCTGACTTAGAGTCAACTTCTAGATTTGGGATTGTTACCTTCTTCCTTAAACTCATAACAGCAGCCTCTCAGTGGTCAAGCTAAATCCATTTAGCTTATGTCTGACTTGTGGATCTTCTGGGGTGGAAAACATTTTTTAAATAATTCTCATTCTTTAGAACAACTGGTAATAATGAGAAAAACTAATGGACATTCATAAACTGTTATAAGACACAGTTCCTGTTCTATGCATTATTCATTTATGCAAACAGTTGTAAAGGTACCAAATTCACTGTGCAACTGGGCTGGAAAAGTCCCTGAACTCAAGATTGCATTGGTATGCACATTTCTGAGGCTTGGTTCTGTTTAACATTTTCATCAGTGACCTGCTTAAAGGAGCAGAGAGCAAGCTCATTAAGTTCCTAGATGGGAGGGATGACCAGAACATTAAAGAACAGGATTAGAATTTCCCCAGCCCTTGCCAAATTAGCAAAACTGTTAGAGTCAAATATGTTCATCAGGGAGGCAGAGTAAAGTAAGCTGCCCCAATGCAAGCTTAGTGGTAGGAAGTTATTTAGAAACTGAAAAGAATATGGATGCAAAAATAGACTCGTAATGGAAAATGAACTAGTACAGGGGAACCACTGGTGTTGGGGCCTCTGCATGCACTTACAACGGGTTCAGATCCCCAGTCTATGAATTGGCCTTCCCCAAGATTTCTAAGAATGCCAGGGAGCTTTTCTTTCTCATGGTCACCTCTAGCTTCAGTTCCTGGTTCCACCTAATTAGCCTGGTTTTTGGTTCATTTCACTGTCCTGTCTTAGTCACCGTATTACAAACCATGTTGACCCAGACATTAAAAACCATTTCCCGCCCATGAGCAGATAACAGCTTCCTGCAGAAGGGCCCTTCTATCTCTTTGGCTGTCTTGGCTCTTGTTCAACTCTTCCAATTAAAACTTCTACCCCAAGGAGCTTAACAAGGTAGTTTCCCAAATATAGATGGTTCTTTTGCTAAGAGGAACTCTGAAACCAGCTGTTAAGACAACTACAGCACCTGTGTCCCCTAGCAGAGATGAGCATGACCAAGTCACGAGCTGATAGTGCTATAGTCAGGGGATGGCAAATTCTGTGAAGTGGCAGGGAGTAAATATCTTTGGTCTCTTGCAATTACTCAACTCTAGTTATATAGAATGAAAGCATTCTTACACAATACAAATAAATAGATGGCAAGGTCAAGGTCCTGGGGCAGGCCACAATTGCCAACTCTTGCTAGGCTCAACTTCAGAAACTGTGACTTTCCGGAAGTCTTAACAACCATCTTGTCCAACCAGCTCATTTTATACCAGCAGAAACCAGGACCCAGAAAGTAGAGTGACATTTGTGCATGTTCACAACACAATTAAGCCTGAGTTGAAACTTCAAACAGAAAGCTCAATTTCCAGGCCAGCGCTCTTTCCACTGCACCATCATCAAGCTATTTCCAGAAGTTTCTGCAGATCCCTGCTTTAATTAGCAGAGCCTTTGCTAGAAATTTTCCCACTTAACATTTGGTGCAATGCATTAGTTGTGTTATGTGTAGTACACAGTAATATCATTTGGTAGCCTCCCTAGGACCTAAGATGAATGTGTGACTAAAGATTTGGATGAGGTTGTGTCTACCTCTTAAGGGCAGTCTGAGAAAACCAGAAGAGGGCAGAACAGATTAGAAAGGAATGCTATGCACAAAGTTCAAATGATATAGTTTTATTTTGTTAATTAAAGGTGACATAAAATTTTCACATACCAAGAGGAACATTTTAAAGAGGAGCAGTTGCCTTTCATCTCCTATTAAAATAAAAAGAGCAAGACTGGAGGGTAGGTTAGATCACAGAAAGAACCTGCCAGTGATAGCTCTATTACGTGCAAGAACTGCAGGCCAGAGGAAGTCATAGAATTCTCTTTATAGCCAGATCTGAGAGTTGCATCTCTTGGGAAGTGTTAGGAGGGAGAGAAATAGACTGAGATGATGACTCTGAAAATCCTTTCTCTCTTTAAGTCCCCTGAAAGCTGCAGGAGAGAACCCTTCTGTGAGCCAGAAGGGACGCATTGAATCATTACTCTTAATGAGACCAGGACAATTTTTTTAAGAAGGTTGTGAAGGGCATAACATGAAGTGGATACTTGGGAAAAATAATTGTGTAGATTTCAAAGGAGTGCCCCAAATGATGCTCACTTCCATTGGCAAGATTCTGGGGTAACTGATGGAAAACCCTCTATTCAGGGTCAGAAGCTTGTAGCCCTTTCCAAATATTTGTGTGTGGACTTGCTTGATCCCCCTATCTCTTAGAGGCCAGGAGGTTCTTAATGTGGATGGTCATTGATCTTTAATTTGAAGACCCAGTAGCTTGAGCCTATTCCTCCTTGAAAGTAGGGCCAAGTGTTTATAAGAACTCTTATTACCTTTGATAAAGATAAATCCTAGTGTACATCTTGTTACTAATTAAAAATGGTGCAATCTGTTCACATATTATTTCTGGACAGTACATTTCATGAAACTATCCCACAGGATTGTTTATCTCAAGCCACAACTTTTCCAGAGCCTATTTTTCCAAATGACAAATTCCTCATAATTATTATTTTTTATTGTTTTAATTTTTTTCCAGATGATCCAGGAACGTGCACATCTTGCGCTATGGGGTATTACAGGTAAGTCTGGCCTTCCTTTTCATGGCACTAACTTTTCTGCAGTTTAAGCATTACTGACTTAATCCTCAATCCAGTGATTAAAGCAAAGTGGCCCTGTAGCCTGAAGCAACTCTGTCCTGTCAGGCTATTAATGAGCAATTCTTGGATTTAGCAATAAGAGCCCAGCTGTTTCCTTGCCTCGAAAGGAGGCCATCTCTTTCTTGATCCTGGAAGTCATCCAGCCTGACACTGGTGTCTAGGAATCCTGCCATGGGTTACCAAGATTCAGATCTTGCTGTTCATGGACAGACCTTAATAATATACCTAGTCCCAAGTAAGCTGTTTGCAAACGTCTGCATGGATACCTTGTCCTTAACCAGAGCGAAGGCGCCAGGGCGAAGCCAGGTGCTATATTAGCTCAATCATCCCCTAGGTAATGACAGACACAGACCACTAGGTTAAATGAAACAGAGGTAACCATCACTGCCAACACACTCTAATAAAAATCCACAAAATCAAAAATGGCATGTTAAAATATCACCTCCTCTTCCTAGTCTAGCCTCCCTTCCAGCACACACTGTTGACTGTCCTAGAAGGAAAACTAAAGAGAAAGGAGCTGCAAAGGAAAGGAAGGCCCTGGGTAATGCACAGGCTGCATAATCCCTCCCTGTCCTCCTAAGAACTCAGAAGTTTTGTGATATACAAACTCCCACAACTATTTCATCTCTCCATCATTTTATCGAGATTGTCAGAGACACAAGGAGGATGTTAATCTCCTGAAGAGAAAACTGAAGCTCAGAGAGGGACAAGGTTTTACTCAGGTTGCACACAGCTAGTGACAGGTCTGCATTTGGAACATTTGGACTTTGGCAGGTCACCTCCTCTTGTCACCACATTGCCTTTTCCCTCCATCCATGGAATCGGACAAAGCAATATGGTGACAAGAGGAGGTGACCCACCTGTCCAAAGACAAATACTCTTGAAATGTGGTAATAGGTAGGAAGAAGTGAAAGGAGTGAGGAGGATGGGAAAGAAAACGAAGACCAACAAGCTAAAACATACTAAAAATGATCAGTTAACCTTATCAGTTCTTAGCCTTCTGGTTTTAATCTAACTTTTCCAGAATAGCCTGCCATTCTGTACATTGACTATGTCTCACATCACTGCACTCTTGACCCACTTTGTTTTTTTGTTGTTGTTTGTTTTTTGGTTTGTTTTTTAGACAGAGTCTCACTCTGTGGCCTAGGCTGGAGTGCAGTGGCAAGATCTCAGCTCACTCCAACCTCTGCCTCCCAAGTTCAAACAATTCTTGTGCCTCAGCCTCCCTAGTAGCTGGGATTACAGGCACACACCACCACGCCCAGCTAGTTTTTGTATTTTTAGTAGAGATAGCGTTCCGCCATGTTGGCCAGGCTCTGTTAAACTTTGTTAAACACCCTCTGTTAAACTTTGGAGCCAAACCTGGCTGCCTCTCCAGTTCACCACTAACTCGCTAATGAGCATGTTTCATAAAACCCTCTGAAAAACAAATACCCTGAAAGAACATGCTCCAATATCACCAAGGGTACAACATGAGATATTTATTTCAAGAAACAAACGTATCTAATCTTTGAAAACATTGAGCAATTTTGAATACAGCTAGTGAAATGCTATACAACAGAGGTTGTTGCCAGGCATGTTGGCTCACGTCTGTAATCCCAACACTTTGGGAGGCCGAGGTGGGTGGATCACCTGAGGCCAGGAGTTTGGGACCAGCCTAGCCAACATGGGGAAACCCCATCTCTACTAAAAATACAAAAATTAGCTGAGTATGGTGGTGCGCATGTGTAATCCCAGCTACTCAGGAGGCTGAGGCAGGAGAATCGCTTGAACCCAGGAGGTGGAGGAGGTTGCAGTGAGCCAAGATCACACCATTGCACTCCAGCCTCTGTGACAGGGAGACTTAGTCTCAAAAAAAAAAAAAAAAAGAAGTTGTTAAAGAAGATATGCAAAGGTTTCCCCTGATATCATGCTGATGCTTTGAAATTCATCAAAGGCAGGGGTCGATTTCAGTCCACTCCCCCTTCAGGTAAGCCTGCAATTCAGTGAAGTCTGAATTACAACATTTTTACTGTATCATGAGAATAACAGATAACATACATAAAAATATTTATAAATAAAAGCTAAGCTGCTTCGCTACTATTGTTAATAATCTGGTTACAGACATTTTAGTAAGCTGCTTGGGCTTGATACCAAGCTATTTCAGGCCTCGGTGCCAGTTGCTATGTGACAAATCACACAAGCAACCTTTTCACACAGACTTTGGTTAAAATCCCAGTCCCACCATTAGCTAGCTGTGTGATTTTGAGCGCTTAACCTTGAGCTCCAGTTCCCTTACCTAGAAATTAAAGATACATGATATCTACCACACGAGATTTGTGGAGATTTAGATGAGCTAATACTTGACACATAATCAGTACTCTATAAATAAGTATCAGTACCCCTTCCTTCTCCCCAGCCTTCTCCCAGCTGCCCTGATAAAGAGTCCTTGGAGGTCCAGAAGGAGGTGGTTAGTGACTTGGGTTGACGGGGGCACAACAGACCAAACCTGAAATTCAATTACTCACTCCTGCTGAAAACGCTGCATGGGCTGGGCGTGGTGGCTCATGCCTGTAATTCCAACACTTTGGGAGGCAGAGCTGGACGGATCACTTGAAGTCAGGAGTTTGAGACCAGCCTGGCCAACACGGCAAAACCCCCTCTCTAGAAAAAAAATACAAAAATTAACCAGGCATGGTGGTGTGCACCTGTAATCCCAGCTACTCGGGAGGCTGAGGCAAGAGAATCACTTGAACCCGGCAGACCAAGGTTGCAGGGAGCCGAGATCAACCACTGCACTCCAGCCTGGGCAACAAGAGCAAAACTCCATCTCAAACAAAACGAAACAAAAAACTCTGCATAGATATATATAAGCAGATTAAATTATGGTGGTGAAGAGTAATACATCAACGTATGTCATGCAAGAAATGATGTCTTCTTCCTCTAGGTTTGATCAGCATTGTTATAAAACCTGTCCTGAGAAGACCTACAGTGAGGAACTGGAATGCAAGGCATGCGATAGTAACTGTGGCAGCTGTGACCAGAATGGGTGTTACTGGTGTGAAGAGGGCTTCTTTCTCTTGGGTAAGTTAGAAAATGGTACCATCCGAGGTGAGAACCAGGCACTGGAGCTCCACCCAGTTGGGGCCGCAGGAGCACACATGTGATTAGTTTCAGAGTCTGTGTGTGCTGGCACCTCTGGCCCAAGGAGAAATTTTAATTTGGTTTAGAAATAAACATTAGCTGAACCACTTCCTTCTGCTTTTATTACTGAAGCATGGGTCCTGTTCCACTAATTAATCTCACATATCTCCAAGCTGATGGAAACAAGGCTGAATTGGATGGAGATAGAGAGTGGGTAGCTGAAGATAAATGTTTTGGTATTGAAGTCACCTGGCATATTAAGAGCTCTGACCCTTGTCTTGAGATTTAATCCATCTCATATATCTCTGTGCACTGTAAGAAATTAACAAGATCCCTTGCCTTAGGTTTTGGTCACTGACTGATGGAAATGGATAGTTAGGAAAGAAATACAGTGTGAATCTTGCAGCTGAAGAGATAATAGCCCAATGCACTTGAGTGTTTGGGGGAGAAAGAATGAGAAAGACAGCCCACAATGTTCTTCAGTGTTTCTCTACACAGAGATTTATTTTATTTGTAATTTTTCAAGGCCTCAAGGATTTTGTAGTCAATGCTCTTAACCCTTTAATGGCCAATGTAAATTCCCAGTTGAAAGAGGACTTAGGTAAAGTGTTGGTTTTTTTGTTGTTTTTTTTTTTTTTTTAGATGGAGTCTTGCTCTTGTCACCCAGGTTGGAGTGCAGTGGTGCAATCTCAGCTCACTGCACCCTCTGTTGGCCAGGCTGGTCTCGAACACCCGACCTCAGGTGATCTGCCAACCTCAACCTCCCAAAGTGCTGGGATTACAAGCATGGGCCACCTTGCCCAGTCTGGATTTATTAAAACACATTTCTTGGTTGAAATAAGCTAAAGCCATCTTGGTTTCTTTAAAAACAAATTAAAAGCCTGGACAGAGTGGCCTGGCCAACATGGTGAAACCCCATCTCTACTACAAATATATAAATTAGCCGTGTGTGGTGACACACACCTGTAGTCCTGGCTATTCAGGAGGCTGAGGCAGGAGAATGGCTTGAATATGGGAGATGGAGGATGTAGTGAGCCAAGATCATGCCACTGCACTCTAGCCTGGGCAACAGAGAGATACTCCATCTCAAAAATAACAATAAAAACAAATGCAAAGAAAAAGGTCCCTAAAATTTCCTCCAGCCTCTTTAGAACTTGGCCTTGCAAAGATCACCAAAGCCTTCATGCTTTCTCTCTGTGTTCTCACATAGGTGGCAGTTGTGTGAGGAAATGTGGCCCTGGATTCTATGGTGACCAAGAAATGGGAGAATGTGAGCCCTGCCACCGAGAGTGTGAAACCTGCACAGGCCCTGGTCATGACGAGTGCAGCAGCTGCCAGGAAGGACTGCAGCCGCTGCGTGGGGTGTGCGTGCGTGCCACCCACACCCAGGAGGAGGGCAAATTCTGGAATGGTATGTGCCTCCCAAAAAGAGATCACAGGGGTCTAGCTGCCTACTCTGCTTCCTTCCTTCTATAACTCTGGTTTTTTGAACTATCCAGGAGAGAATGGCTGTGCAGAAAAACAAGGGTTTGGAGTGAGAATCAAGTTGGGGTCGTTCCTGAGTCTCTCTGATGCTTGTAGCAGGAGTAGGTAGGAAGCTGAGGTTGGTGTTCAGCCAGCAGAGACAGCCCAAAGGGCAAATTTATGATTGGTCCACCCGCTTGAGTTTCTACCTGGGTGAAGCAGGCCCAGAAGCAACTGAAGAGAGTCACGGAGGGAAATGGCCCAGGTATCATTTTTCTCTGAAATTTCAGAGTCACTTCCATCACAGGCAGGTCCTATGTCCTTATTACATGTCCTTTTTATAGTAAAGGAAAATTTTACCTGTAGGGTAGGCTTTTCCAATTAGACAAGGAAGGACTGCTCGAACATATTAGAATTTATGCTAAAAACAGATGGTCTCCATGGCTGCGTTATTAGAGCTCACCATCATTCAAGCTTGCCTTTAAAAGTTACTCTCCCCAGTTGCAGACAGGGAAAGCATGAAGCTTCTTGAGGAGGGAGGAGAGGAGACAGGTGTGGGAGCTTGGAATCCAACAGCAAAGCCCTGCAGGTGCGCATTCCTCCCTGCGTCTTTACAACACGCCTCCTCACACCTGAGCCTCAGTTACAGGCTTCCTTGCAAGGTAATTACAAACTTTCAGCGACCCCTCCGTGTCCGAGGTTGTTACAAAACAAAATCCTCTTCCTGCTGGAAAAATCTGACTCCTGTTCTATGCAGAGACAGTCACAAAAACAGGAGCTGCTCTTCATTTGATTTCGAGGCAACAATTGGTTTAAAGGGTCAATTTGGTGCAAAGGCAATGGCAGCCGGAGAGACGGCTGTACAGGAGGAGTGTGCTAAGGGCTCGAGGGAGTGACAGCTCTGTGGTTTATGCTGGGCTGGAGAGGAGGCCTGTCCATGGCTGCTGTCTACTACAGCAGTTTTACACATGTGACTTCAAGGAAGAGCAGCTCAGAGACCGTGAAAAACCCGGCAGCCAAAGGCCACAGAGAACGTGGGCCCTCTTTCAGAGACATAGCCGAGAAGATGATTCAATCCAGATTGGGATATCTTCTGTGAGTTATAGCTGAAGCAAAATGCTGAAAATGAGTTTGTCTGGCATTCAGGCATTTAAGAGGCAGCGCACGCCAAAAGGAAAATGGTCTGGTGCTGTGTTTCTCGCTGAACATCTGTATTTTATCTGGCGTCCAGATGATGACACGGTCCAGGGAGCCAAGAGTTAGAGCAGGCTTGATTCCCCAAATGATTCCACGTCCCTTCAACTGGACTACGCATTTTGCAGGCAGAAACCAGGCTTCAGTGGTTCCCTTTTGTCGAAGCACCACACCCACCCCTCCGCATGTTCTACTATTGCAATGTAATGTTTCTGAAGAGAGGGAGGAATTAGTGTATTTGGGGATTTTTCACTAACAGGGGATTGGGGACAGAGATGGGAGTGTTTCTCATGGCTGGACAAAAACAATCAAATCAATGACAGAGCTGTACTTTCTCATTCCTGTGACCTATGAAATAAGACATGCAGACCATTAACACAGAGAAATAGCCATTTATTCACTAAGCACGGTAAAGCCATAGCTCAGCTTCCCCCAGCATAGTATAAGCACTGAAATGGAGAGTAAATGGGAAATGCATTCCATAAAGTCCTGGGAGTATTTGAGCCAATGCCTACGACCTTCTCCTGACTTCTTTTTCTTAAAAAACAGGATCGAGAGTGTAATAGGAGAGTAGAGGGTTCCAGAGAACAAGCACTAATTAGCCACACCTTTAAGATGATGGAAAGCAGACTGCAGTCATCCTGGGTCAAATCAGAGGAAACCCAGGCAAAGTACAGAGTGTTTTTGAGAGGATATAGCTGTCTAGGTAGTACCAGAAGGTTTTTCTGTTCTGTTTTAGGTTTTGTTTTATTTTGTTTTTCAAACTCGGATTCAGATTCAGGTAGGAAAGGTAAGATGACGCACATTTCAATCCATTCCTTCACCCATGCTGCTCCCCAGTGGAAACAATAAGATCCTGTTTGCATCTGAAGACTACAACCCAGGAGGATCTATCAGCATAGGCTGGGAAAACACCCTTGAAATAAAAGCCCAGCTAGAGTTCCCTGAACTCCTCTTTTAATAAGGTGGCTAATCAGGATGAGAATGACTACAGTGAGAGAGCCATCATTCTTTGCCAACTACCAGCAAAGTGGGCATACCTCCCACCTAGTTCAAGGATGCAGATTCCTCCACCTATCAGACAGTGCCTGACAAATCCTCCAGCCAAGACTAAGTCATCAAAGATGGTGCTCAACTCTCTGTTTTTTTCAGCCACCAAAAAGTCACTGCACAAATGTATAGATCATCCCCAGACCCTCTGTCTGGGGATGTATACTGTGACAATTATTTAGTGTCCCTAAATGGCAGGAATAAAACCAATATTCAAGGCCAGACATGGTGGCTCACGACTATAATCCCAGCACTTTGGGAGGCTGAGGCAGGCAGATCTCTTGAGGTCAGGAATTCAAGACCAACCTGGCCAACACGGCAAAACCACATCTCTACTAAAAATGCAAAAAATATTAGCTGGGCATGGTGGTGGGTGCCTGTAACCTCAGCTACTCGGGAGGCTGAGGTGCGAGAATCACTTGAACCTGGGAGGTGGAGGTTGCAGTGAGCTGAGATTGTGCCACGGCACTCCAGCCTGGGCAACAGAGAGAGACTCTGTCAAAAAACAACAACAAAACAATATAATATTCAACAGGCTGCAAACAGCCTCAGCAGTGACTCAAGTATCACACAACCTTGGCGGAAAGGTTCAGGTATGGCAGACCACGGGCTTTGAAGGAAGATGATGGCTTCAGCTGGTTTCCTGAAGCCATTGTTGGGAATGGAAAGAGTTTCCTCTGTTACTGTTAAACCATTTGGATTTTCTTAAGTGGTTTCCCCTGGTAGTGCTGGAAAGTCCTAGGAGTAATTTCTGCACATTTCTCTTACCTCATATTTCCATCATTGATTAAATCCATGTTATAACAGGCTCTAATTACATATTCTGGTGATAGTCTAATCTACAGAACACAGACATGGTGAATTAGCTTTGTGTCTTTGACCACATCCTAACGATTTATCACTAGCCTGTCTCTTGATCTTAATTCTTATCCTTGGGGAAAGACTGGAATCCCAGAGTTAGTCACAAACACTGAAAGCCACACACATGTGGAAAAAAAAAAAAAAATCCACTTCAGTAGTGGGAAGATATGTTGCCTAATAGTCACTGAACTTTAGAAAACTTCAAAGATGCCACGGAAATCTGATTTTTAGAAGGACTTTGTAGATGTGTGCAGCTGCCTCACTTAGAAATGAGTGCACTAGTTTTATTTATTTAACCTACCAGAACACAGAGTGCAAAAAAACACATGGCACTGGGTAAGTAATCAACTGTTTGGCCAGTAGGATGAAGGAAGCATCTGTATCAACTTGCACGGATGGTTACATACTCAGGAGTTCTCTAAGTGGATTGTGAAACCATTGACAGCTTGAAATTGGCTATGGTGGGAGTATTTACACCACAGAAATTGGAAACACTACAAATCAGGTTTTTGGTTTTTCATTTTCTAGAGACCTGTCTTACCAGCACACCATTACTTTGGCTTCTATCAAATTACTTTAGAATTCAAATTTATTACTGAAAAATTCAAAAGCCTATGTCTACACCCTCTAGCAGATGCAGACTTTAGAGCGCAGCACACATTAATTCAAATCCTGGCTCTTTGATTTGCTAGCTGTGTAATCTTGAGTGAGTTACTCATCCTCTCTGAGCCTCAGTGTCCTTGTCTGTAAAGTGAAAACATGAAACTGCCTCACACAAAGTCATTTTAAGAATTAAATGAGAAAATGCATATAAAGCTCTCAGGACACATATGACACAATAAAGCCTAATCTACTCCCTAACTCTTTGACTCAGGCCAGTTTTAACACTTGAAACACTAGTTTGCTTTGAAAGCAGCATTCCCTGGGTCACGAAAGAAAGCAATTCTGGGGGCCATGCGCGGTGGCTCACGCCTATAATCCCAGCACTTTGGGAGGCCAAGGTGGGCAGATCACTTCAGGCCAGGAGTTCAAGACCAACCTGGCCAACATGGTGAAACCCCATCTCTACTAAAAATACAAAAAATTAGCCAGGCATGGTGGTGCTTGCCTGTAGTCCCAGCTACTTGGGAGGCTGAGGCAGGAGAATCGCTTGAACCTGGGAGCCAGAGGTTGCAGCAAGCTGAGATGGTGCCACCGCACTCTGGCCTGGGAAACAGAACAAGACTCCTCGTAAAAAAAAAAAATAATAATGTTTACAAGGAATGTTAATGACAAGAGAAAATGCCTACGAGATTTATAGTGTTAAATACAGTGTTCAAGGTCAGTCTTATGTATACGGAAGCTATAAATGATCACACATCTATACATAGATGTAATTATACTCACACACTCGATATGAAGATGAGACATCCATGTACCACAGTATAAACAACAGACATTTCTGGGTGGTGGGATTATAGGTGAAGTTTATCTTCTTTATCCTTTTTGCATTAAAAAAACTAAACACTTTTTTTTTTTTAATAAAAAAGAAGCTGTGCCCATTGCAAACCTATCTGTGGTGAAGAGCCTGCTGCAAGAGCGACGAAGGTGGAAAGTTCAAATCAAAAGAGGTAACAGGGAAATAGGGAGGCGACAATCACAGCGGCAGAGACTGTCTCTGGAGATGGTCTCCGTGGAAAAATCACCCCAAGAAGCTGGGAGGCCAGATGCAAATGGGGTGCAGAGATGCAGAGGTCATTAGAAAAAGATGGAGAGAGGAGGGGGCCATAAACACAACCTATGAGCAGTCACTCAGAGGGAAGACTGTGAGAAGCTCAGCCGTGGAGATTTCCGTAACAGATAAGGACATGCGTGACGTGCTAAATGGTCATGCCTGGCAGAGGCTATCAAGAAGAGCATCTGTCCTCACAGAACTTTAATAGGCTAAGGAAGCACCTCTGCCTTCCCGGTCCCTGCGGCATTGTTTGAAATCACAAAGACTGGAAAAAACTAAGTGGTTACCAGTAGGAGACGAGAGAAATAAAGTCAATGTATTCATACAATAGAATACTATGGAGCCACCAAAAGGAAGAGGTTCTTTCTGTACTGATAAAGAATGATCTCCAAATATATTGCTTGTTTACAGGCAAGGTGATAAACCATGTGAATAGATACAGTTTGTACGAAAAAGGGTGGAGAAGGGATTAGGAGGGAGACATCACAGTACATGCCTTTTCTCCATTTTGCACCATGTGCAGATTGTGTATTAAATAAAAAATAAGTAGAATAAATGAACCCCTTGCTTTATATAGTTTAGCTACAGGCATTTCTGAAGAATGGATACTGCACTTTCTGGATCAAAGTGGTTCTTTCTTTTTTTTTTTTTTTTTTTTTTTTTTGCGGTCCTGTCCAGTCTAGAATTTCCGGAGTGGGAAAAAGAGAAACTATGATCACGGTTAAAATTTACTTGTTGAGATTAAGTCCCTAATCTTTTATGATAAAGAACTCTTGCTGGGGAGGACTTGATCCCATGCCCAGGCCTAATTGCTAAGTTAACTGCTTGTACAGATCTCCCTCTGGTGGACATATGGAGACATTACAGAATTTTATTTTATTTTTATTTGTTATTATTTTTTAAGAGACAAGGTTTCCCTGTATTGTCCAGGCTGGTCTCAAACTCTTGGCCTCAAGCGATCCTCCCACCTTGGCCTCCAAAATTGCTGGGATTACAGACATAAGCCACCTTGCTTGGCTGACATTATAGAATTTTATACCAGGTGTATGCAGTAAAATACCAAATTGCCAGAATGTGAGATACATGTAATTATAAATATGTGCATATGTGTAGATATAGACATTAAAATGTATACAAATATGAGAAAATTAATGAAAACTCGTGTCTTTATAAATATATTTTAGTATATACATGATAACATCAAAGGAAAATCAGCCTGAAGCCTGGATGTAGATTTGCAAGGTGTTCACTCTCTGATTAATATTGTTGTCTTATTACTCTTTGCACAACTGCTCTCAGCCATTCAGTGAACATCTGACTGATAGTAGCAACAGGATTGTTGCTCGCCTTTCGGCTGCCATCTCTTTGGGGCTGAATGATATTGCAGGTTTAAAAGGCCTTCGGGGACAGAATCGGTTACTTTGAGAGGCATGAGGAACACCTTTGTGACAATCCTGTGGCTCTGCACAAGGCTAAATTCAGCCCTTAACAGATGCTCCAGAGAGAGTACACCAGTCAATCATCAGCTTTAATTAGTATATTGGAAAACCAGGGGGCTGGCTGCAGTGGCTCACACCTGTAATCCCAGCACTCTGGGAGACCAAGGCGGGTGGATCACCTGAGGTCAGGAGTTCGAGACCAGCCTGGGCAACATGGGGAAACCCCATCTCTACTAAAAATACAAAAATTAGCCAGGGTGGGTGGCAGGCGCCTGTAATCCCAGCTACTTGGGAGGCTGAGACCGGAGAATCGCTTGGACCTGGGAGGCAAAGGTTGCAGTGAGCCAAGATCGCGCCACTGCGCTCCAGCCTGGGCGATGAAGTGAGACTCTGTCTCAAAAAATCAAAGAAAACCAGGGTAAATTTTTCTCTCCAAACTAGGAGAAAACCAACTACCCTGCATGGCAGCCTAATCATTTACATCTCCATCTCCATCTCCACCTGTATCTGCATCTATCCCCGTATCTGTATCTATCCATCCTATCCATCTATGTACGTATCTTTCTACCATCTGTATTTGAATCTAGTTTCCTCTATGGCAAGGCTCATCAGCTTTGTATCCACGATACTGTAGAAGCCAAGCGGTGCCACTCAGGTATGAAACCAGAGGGAAAGAAGAGGGGAGTAAAACAAGCCTCAGAAATGGAGTGGAATTGTGACGGGAGAGAGACAACAGGAAGCAGAAGGAACTACCATTTACTGTGCCACTGTTAAGCACTTAGCACACATTATCTCATTTAGTCTTCACAACAATCCTATAAGGGCAGAATTATTTTCTCTCATTTTAGAGACAAGGAAAGCAGGACTCTGAGAGTTTAATTACTGTATCCATGGTTACCCTTCCCTTCGGCGGCACAGCTGGGATCTGAAGGCAGGTGTGACTAGAGAGCCATCTATACCCGGCTCTGACTCCTAGGATGAGAAGAAAGAAGATGAAAGGCAGGAGAAGGAAGGGAGAAAGGGAGGGAGGAGGAAATGAAGGGAAATGGTGAGATGTCAACATTGGTTGAGGGTCAGGGTCATTGAAATCCCACATTCTGAGCTAGAACATTGTTTTCTAATTTTTCCCTGTGAGCCATGCTGATTTCTGAGCAATCCCTGAGCTCTAGTCAAGGTCTCAGTGTGTATTGATTGAGTGAAGTCTTGAAGCTGTTCTGTCTTTGAAACTGTCCCATGGAGTTGCTGAGGTGACCTCCTGGGAAAGCCTGCCCATCAAATGCTGTTGGAGGGAAAGGGAGAAGGGAACACTTCCAATGTTTCCCTGGTGAATGGTGTATTAACCTGGGATGGCCTACTTATAGCCCGACCAAACAGAAAGCTCATGAGTAGGGGGAAATTTTGATGTTTAACAATGATTTGGGACAAATTTAAGATGAGATAAATTTAGGTTGCATAGCACAGTAGCTACTCTGAAGAAAACAGTGACCCAAACTTTGACCAATAATAAAATCTGATTTTCGAAGAACAAAAACAGAAAAAAGAAAAGAAGTTCCTCCATGAGAGATACAATGAATTCTCAATTATCATCTTGGAGTGAAGAAAAATGGTCATCCGGCTGGGCACGGTGGCTCACGCCTGTAATCCCAGCACTTTGGGAGGCTGAGGTGGGTGGATCACCTGAGGTCAGGAGTTCGAGCCTGGCCTGGTCAACATGGCGAAACCCTGTCTCTACTAAAAATACAAAAATTAGCCGGGCATGGTGGTGAGCACCTGTCCCAGCTACTCAGCTGGAGAATCGCTTGAGCCCAGAAGGCGGAGATGGCAGTGAGCCAAGATCATACCACTACACTCCAGCCTGGGCTACAGAGCAAGACCCTGTCTCAAAAAAAAAAAAAAAAAAAAGACAAGAAAAGAAAAGGTCATCCAACAATCTTGGCAGTAGAAGTGATTACCTTTGACTCATAAACTCATTCACAAATGCATACACACAAACACAAACTCACACTCCCATTTTTAACACACAAAAGAAGTAATCATTTGTTAGTTCAGATATCCCCACAGTATTTGAGGCTATCTTATAAGATACCACATTCCTTTTGGTACCACACATTTGTGTGGTATCTTTCTTGATAATCAATTGCCAATGAAGTCTTGATATTCAATTGCAAATGAAGGAGTAAGAGAAAAAAATAAATAAATGAAGTCTTCACAATGGCAATGAGCCAGTGCCAACAATCAGCTCATGTACAATCAAAAGGATTCCATTTGGGGCAGGAAAAGGAACTAGGTTACCCATGAGATCTTTTTCAGCACTGGAATCCTATGTGCCTATTCAAAGGAGAAGCCTGAACTGTTGTTTCTTTCTCATACAGATACTTTGAGAAAATCCCAGCCTTGTCATTCTTCTTGTAAAACCTGCAATGGATCTGCAACTCTGTGCACTTCATGTCCCAAAGGTTAGTGTGTTGTGTGACAGGAGATGGCAGCAGTCAAGACAAGTCATTGAAACTCATGTGTAGTGGCATCTTTGTGTAAGGAGGTCTGTAACACCTTGGTCTACTCCCATCACATGTTCCTATGACAGTGGCTACTTGGGAGACACACAAGGACCCAAACATTGACCAATGATAAAAACTGGTTTTCAAAAGACAATACAAAGAAGTGGTCAGGTGCAGTGGTTCACACCTGTAATCCCAACATTTTGAGAGGCTGAGGCAGGAGGATTGCTTGAGCCTAGGAGTTTGAGATCAGCCTGGGCAACATAGTAAGACCCCATCTCTATAACAAATTTTTAAAATAGCTGGGCATGGTGGCATGTCTTTGTAGTTCCAGCTACTTGGGAGGCTGAAATGAAAGCATTGCTTGGTCTCAGGAGGTCAAGGCTGCAGTGAACCATGATCATGCCACTGCACTCCAGCCTGGGTAACAGAGCAAGACCCTATCTCAAAAAAAAAAAAAAAAAAAAAAAAGTTTCTTGATCTAAAGGCATGATGAAGAGGGAGGGAGAAAGAAATAAGAGCAGCAACATAACAGCTTGATAACTTACCAATTGCTTCATCTATGGAAACAAAAATCACAAATAACATACCTTCCCTGAATTAGGGGAATGTTTTACTTAAATGGTACACTGACATAAAGAATGTTTAAGTGGGCTGGGTATGATGGTTCATGCCTATAATCCCACACTTTGAGAGGCTGAAGTTAGAGGATCACTTGAGGCCAGGAGTTGGAGACCAGCCTGGCCAACATGGCAAAATCCCGTATCTAATAAAAATACAAAAATTAGCCACATGTGTTGGCACATGCCTGTAATCCCAGGCTACTCAGGAGGCTGAGACATGAGATCACTTGAACCTGGGAGGCAGAGGTTGCAGTGTGCACTTCAACCTGGATGACAGAGCAAGACGCTGCCTCAAAAAAAAAAAAAGAAGAAGAATGTTTACATGATCATTATAAAGTCCGTGTTGGAATGTACAATGTTAATAGTGGAATATGATGCAAAAGCAGAAAAATTTACAATAGGCAAGCCACGATTATAATCATAAAAAATATAAAAGGTTACACTCAAAAAGCTAAAGCATTTTCTTGGAATTTTGGGTTTGAGAGTGATTTTGAAAACTGGTTTTCTTAATGAGTATCTGTTGTTCGATTAAAAAATAGATGGATCCTCTGTTAAAGGGAGAGTTGGGTGGAAGAGTTGTAACTCTGTGCCGAGCCTGTAATCCCAGCACTTTAGGAGGCTAAGGCAGGCAGATTACCTGAGGTCAGGAGTTCGAGTCCTGCCTGTCCAACATGGTGAAACCCCGTCTCTACTAAAAATACAAAAATTAGCCAGGTGTGGTGGTGCACGCCTGTAGTCCCAGCTGCTCGGGAGGCTGAAGTAGAAGAATCGCTTGAACCCAGGGGGCGGAGTTTGCAGTGAGCCAAGGTCGCACCAGTGCACTCAAGCCTGGGAGACAGAGCAAGACTCTTTCTCAAAAAAGAAACAGTTGCAACTATGTTAGTGTCCTAACAAGATGAGCTTTGGGAAACAGAGTATTAATAGATTTTATCAAGCTGTGCATGTACAGCTGCCTTACACCAGGAAGACATAGACAGTGTGTTAACAAGACTGATCAGCTGGGCAAAGGGAAGCCCCGTCATGACCTCTACCTAATATCCGTGGGAAAGGAAAGAACCAGGGCAAAAGCCTCTTGCTGTCAATTGCCTTCTAGAAATGTAACTCATCCTGGAGGACTTAGCATCACTAGTAAATATTTTGGTAAGCCTGAAATAAGTACCTGGATACTTTGGTCTTTGGAAAGATTAAAAAAGCCATGTCTCTGCATAGAAACACACATGATGACTATTCCTATCTTCCCTGGATTTCTAGGTGCATATCTTTTGGCTCAGGCCTGTGTTTCCTCCTGTCCCCAAGGCACATGGCCTTCCGTAAGGAGCAGGAGCTGCGAGAACTGTTCGGAGGCCTGTGCCGTCTGCTCTGGAGCCGATCTTTGCAAAAAGTGCCGGATGCAGCCAGGCCTCCCTCTCTTTCTCCATGAAGGCAGGTGCTACTCCAAGTGCCCGGAGTAAGTTTCCTTTTTAATTTTACTTCCTGCTTGTCATCACTCTCCTAAGGTACTTTGGGAGCAATTCCTTCTCATTCACCAAAAAACTTCTCCACTCTATGAGCGCCCGCATAAATGTTCTCTGTTGACTGACACGGCTATGGGCCGCAGCAGCCAAAACTTACATGAGGCCAGATGCCCACTTCTCCTTTGTGACTATTTTATGTGTATATTTTTACTTTTATGAAAAATATGTTCAGGGGCTGGGCATGGTGGCTCACACTTGTAATCACAGCACTTCGGGAGGCCAAGGCAGAAGGATCGCTAGGAGTTTGAAACCAGCCTAGGCAACATAGCAAGACTCTGTCTACAAAAAGTTTAAAAAATTAGCCACTGGGGGCTGGGCGCGGTCGCTCACGCATGTAATCCCAGCACTTTGGGAGGCTGAGGCGGGTGAATCATGAGGTCAGGAAATCGACATCATCCTGGCTAACACGGTGAAACCCTGTCACTACTAAAAATACAAAAAATTAGCTGGGCATGGTGGCGGGCGCCTGTAGTCCCAGCTACTCGGGAGGCTGAGGCAGGAGAATGACGTTAACCTGGGAGGCGGAACTTGCAGTGAGCCGAGATGGTGCCACTGCACTCCAGCCTAGGCAAGAGAGCAAGACTCTATCTCAAAAAAAAAAAAAAAAAAAGGTTAGCCAGTGGGTGCCTGTAGTCCCAGCTACTTGGGAGGCTGAGGCGGGAGGATTCCTTGAGCCCAGGAGATTGCAGTGAGCTGTGATTGCGCAACTGCACTCCAGCCTGGATGACAAAGCAGGACCCTGTCTCTTTAAAAAAAAAAAAAAAAAGAAAAAGTTATTTTCCCACCTTAATGATCAACTGTTGTCATGGCTTTTCTTTTTTCCTCCATTACAAAAGTAAGGCTGTGATGTGAACCTCTTCTAAAGGTTTAAACAGGTGAGGCATGAATTATAAATAATAAATAATACTTCGTTAGTTAGTTATTGATTCCTCCTGGTTTCCTTGGTCCCCTGGTTTGTAATTGCTTTACTCTTCCTACCAATGGTCCCACCTCCAGAATTTACCTAGGAAGAAAGTGAGGAATAGCAAATGGAAGAGTACAGCAAGAAACTTTCAGCAATAAGCAACAGAAATGCCAAGTAAAATGACTGAGACATAACAGGGTTTATTATCTCACAGAACAAAAATGTTGCAAGTCCAGTATCGGTCACTTCAGCGGCCAAGAAGGTCATCACAAAGTCTGGTTTTTCTGTTTTGCTCTTGTACCTTCCTTAGCTCGTCCTCTCTGACCGGCGCCGCTGCTGAGCCCACATTGTGTGTCTCAGCTGCAGACACTGTCACCCCATGCAGCCACGATCAGGGCCAGGAAAGGGGATGTCTCCCCTTGTTTATCCTTTTCTTGAGAGAAAAGAAAATTTCCTCAGACTTCCCTGCTAATCTCAGTCCCAAGAATGCATCACTGATACCTCCCTAAATCAATCTCTGGCCAAAAGAATGGAAATATAGGCGTGGTTCAGGCTGAACAAGATTTACCCCTGAGCACCCAAACAACTCAGGACTCTGACAGCCAGGAAGAATGGAGAGAGGAAGGCAGGAAATAAATTTGGGGAAGTAACTGACAGTGTCTACTTTAAGGAGTTAGGATTTTCTTTTGCCCTCTTAGTAAAAGAATTTGATACAACGACACCCGTTTCCTGGCTGGGCATGGTAGCTTACACCTATAATCCCAGAACTTTGGGAGGCCGAGACAGGCAGATCATCTGAGGTCAGGAGTTCAAGACCAGCCTGACCAACATGGAGAAACCCCGCCTCTACTAAAAATACAAAATTAGCCAGGTGTGGTGTCCTATGCCTGTAATCCCAGCTACTCGGGAGGCTGAAGCAGGAGACTCGTTCAAACCCGGGAGGTGGAAGTTGTGGTGAACTGAGATCATACCATTGTACTCCAGCCTGGGCAACGAGAGCAAAACTCCGACTCGAAAAAAAACAAAAAAGGAAAAAAGCAAAAATGGCACCTATTTCCTAGTGACCTATTTGTTTTCATTACTGAGATAGACTCTATATAGAGAGTATAAATATAAGTAATGAGTATAAATATAGAGTATAAATATAAGGTATTTATTCTCAAAAAGCATCCAATCTAGTATAGAAAGCCAAGCATATTCACCTCAACAACAGAGATACATATTTAGCACCAACTAGGTGTAAAAATTGATACTGATACAATATCAATAGATTGTATTGTATATATGTAGCTCAGTGGAGTCTATTCTTCTACCAACAATTGATATTGATATTGATATTAATATTGATATTGATCCTTGATATGGAAAGCTAAGTTAAGACCCACTGAAGGAAGTCTGGGTCTGCAAAATGCTTACAATCCAGTAAGGGAGGTTTACATCAGGCAACGTCACACTTCTCAGAGCCTTAATGTACAAAAGGCTAAGAGATTCCAAGGGAAAAGAAAACATTTTAAATCACTATTTTTTGAATGCTTGCAATGTCCAGGTATTGTGCTAAGGGCTTTAAATGTATGATCCCATTAATTCTCACAAGAATTCTCTTATTCTATAATTATTTTTTATATAATTATTTTTTTAATCACAACTGTATTGAGACATAATTCACATACCATACAATTCACCCCAAAAGTGTATAATTCACTGGTTTTTAGTATATTCACAGAGTTATGCAACCATTACCACAATCAATTTCAGAACATTTTCATCAACCTAGAAAGAAACCCTATACCCTTTTAGCCATTATTCCTACTTTTTCCATTTCCCCCAGCCCTTAGCAACCACTAATCTACTTCTTGTCCCTATAGATTTGCTATTCTTGGACATTTCCTATAAATGGGATTGTATAAAATGGGATTGTGGTCTTTGAGCCAAGCATGGTGGCCATAGTACACACCTCCAGTCCCAGCTATCAGGAGTCCAAGGCTGGAGAATTGCTTGAGCCCAGGAGTTCAAGGTCAGCCTGAGCAACATAGCAAGACCCTGTCTCTGAAAATGAAAACAAAACATATAAAACAAAAAAGACAAAACATGTTTTTCTGTGACAGACTTTTTGACTTAGCAGAATGTTTTCCAGCTTCATCCCCGGCTGGGTATTTGAGAAAAAGCTTGATGGTCACTAGCTCTGGAAGGATTTTGTCAAGCAGAGAGTGGAGAAAGGGTAGCAAACGGTCAGAGTAAGAGAACCCAGGTGAGAAGGCAGGTTTGGAAACTTCCAGTCCTCCTCCCCTATCAACCGAGCTCCCCCGCAGCAAACTCAGCCAAGTGTTACAACAAAGCGAAGGTGAAAGTCAGAGAGCTGCTTACCAGAGTCAGTCATTGCTTCCTCAGTGGTAGGATTGAACTGGTTGTCATTATTATTGCCTTATTTATTTAATCATTACCTTTTTCAACGCTCTCTTGGGTTCTTTGAGTGTTCCAGGAATTCACAATGCATTAAAACAAGGAAGAAAGAGTGTATTTTGCTTTACTCCAGTTAGTCGACCGCTCAACATTTTTTACCTCCAAGTCTGGGGTGAAGCACTTTCATGGAGCAGTGAGACACTAGGCAGACATGCAGCAGTCAGTATAGTCTGTATTGCTCGAGCAGTAGGAAAGCTACGAGCATGGCCTAGAAATACTGCAGACTATAGAATTGCAAGCATATGCCCTCCTGCTATGGGTAGGGTGATCTGATTATAGTGGAATCCCTCATCTTTGTGTTTACAGAAAAAAAAAAAAGAAAACTAACAACAGAAGACACAGAGTCTGAGGAACATATAATATCCAGCTTATCTTGGAAGCTTTATTGCTGTTTCTGAGAAATCACCCTTTTGGGTGTGATCCATCCTAGAACAGCAATAAGATTTATAACAGGAACATAACCTGCAATGACACAGCATCCAGATATTCAGAGCTATTTATAAGTTAGCATTTAGTGGCCCCTGCTTTTTCAAATATAGTATATGTTCATGAAAAAAAAAAAAAGTTGTTTGTTTTGTTTTGTTTGTTTGAGACTGAGTCTCACCCTGTCACCCAGGCTGAAGTGCAATGGTGCTATCTCTGCTCACTGCAGTCTCGGCCTCCCAGGGTCTAGCAATTCTCCTGCCTCAGCCTCCCGAGTCATTAGGATTACAGGCTCATGCCACCACACTCAGCTTTTTTTTTTTTTTTTTTCTATCTTTAGTAGAGATGAGGTTTCACCATGTTGGCCAGGCTGGTCTCAAACTCCTAACCTTGTGATCCACCCACCTTGGCCTCCCAAAGTACTGGGATTACAGGCATAAGCCACCGTACCCGGCCAAAAATAGGTTTTACCAGTAACATATATCTTTTGTTTTGGTTTGGTTTTTGAGATGGAGTTTCACTCTTACGGCTCAGGCTGGAGTGCAATGGCGCCATCTCAGCTCACTGCAACCTCCACCTCCCAGGTTCAAGCAATTATCCTGCCTCAGCCTCCCAAGTAGCTGGAATTACAGGCATCTGTCACCAAGCCCAGCTAATTTTTTGTATTTTTAGTAGAGATGGGGTTTCACCACATGGGCCAGGCTGGTCTTGAACTCCTGACCTCAGGTGATCCACCCAACCTGGCCTTTCAAAGTGCTGGGATTACAGGCATGAGCCACCATGCCAGTAACACATATTATTATGGTGGCTGTTTAAAAAGCAACAGAAAACGTAAGGTGGACTCACATTCACCAAACGTGAACAGATATGAAGCTCTGTTGAAGAAATACAGCCTTCCTTTAAGTGCTGCCAGTCGCTGTCTTGGTGTCTGTGAAATGGAGGTGAAGGTCCCGGACCACACAGCTTTCACAAGACATGGATTTATCTGAGCTGAAAGACTGCAACACAAAGTAATTTGAATTTAACAATTTAGTATATGCAACCATTTCTTTCTAAAACAAATATTAGTCTTCTTAAATAAAATAATTGTGAAATAAAGCACTAAGAAAAACAGTTTTATGAATGCAGAGAGCGGAAAGGAGGACAAACTCGCAGGCAGATCTGTGTGGAGACTACTTTTAGCAAGTGGCTCCTTAAAAATCACCTCTCAAGTTGCCTTCTGGCTGTCTCCCAACAGCTTCTGATATTCACCTTTTTTTTTTTTAAGATGGAGTCTTGCTCTGTCACCCAGGCTGGAGTGCAGTGGTGCAATATCAGCTCACTGCAATTTCTGCCTCCTGGGTTCAAGCGATTCCCCTGCCTCAGCCTCCTGAGTAGCTGGGATTACAGGTGCCTGCCATCACGCTTGACTAATTTTTGTATTTTTGTAGAGACAGCATTTCGCCATGCGTTGGCCAAGCTGGTCTTGAACTCCTGACCTCAGGTGATCTGCCCATCTGGGCCTCCCAAAGTGCTGGGATTACAGGCATGAGCCACTTCAAGAGTTTTATTTTTTTTCTTTTTGCTTGAATCCATTTCTTTCATTTCAGCATCTCATCCAACATCCACTGACCCTCTTCTGAGAGGGATCTGAAAAAGATTTCTTCATGATGCATCTTTTTAGGCTCTATATTAGCATTCATCATCTTCAGTGTCCAGAAACTATTCTCTGCAGGTCTTGACCAGGCCTAGCATTGAGATTCCCTGGAGGTAGGCCTGATATCACACAGCTCCCCTCCTTTAAACACAGAGTGGATCGTTGTGGCACACCAGCTCCCACCGTAAGGTTATGAGATGTGGCTGTCCCCACTCTGAGGCATCCCAGCACCAACTCTCAGGTGTGGCAAGAGAGGCACATCATGAATAACAAAGACACCCCTATCTCTTAGGAAATTCCAAAGGTTTTGAGATTAGCTGAAGAGAAAGACTAGACTTCTCTTTGGGTGAGGTCAAATTCTTTACTATGCATACAGGAACAATGAATCCATCAAATTTTCATTCCATTAGAAGGTGTGATTGGTAAGGTGCACCTGTAATCCCAGCACTTCGGGAGGCCATGGTGGGCGCACTGCTTGAGGCCAGGAGTTTGAGACCCGCTTGGGCAACATAGTAAGACCCCCATCTCTACACATACACAAAAAAAGGATAAAAATTTAAAAATAGCCCAGTGTGGTGGCACAGACTTATAGTCCTAGCTACTCAGGAGGTCGAGATGGGAGGATCACTTGAGCCCAGCAAGTCGAGGCTGCAGTGAGCCATGATCGCACCACTGCACTCCAGCCTGGGCAACAGAGCCAGACCTTGTCTCAAAAAAAAAAAAAAAGAATGTGATCTATTTAAGAATGCACTAAATTTCCTTAATTTCAGATTTCTCAAATCCAGTCAAACTCCTGATGAGCATATAACACATTGCCATCCACTGTCTTCATTTTTAAGAGATAAGCTTTGTTTGGGCAAAGTAGCTGAGTCTCTTCTTCAAGCATTCTCTGTCATGGTCAAAAAAAGCTAAGGGTACTAATGTGTGAGGAAGCCTGATCTTAGCTTTTATCTGGATGCTATTTCTTTTTCTCTCTTCTACCTAAACTGCTTTCTTCCCCAGTTGTTCTTACCTGAAACTATATCAGAAATATAACTTTTTGGCTGGGCGCAGTGGCTCACACCTGTAATTGGGAGGCCAAGGCAGGCAGATCACTTGAGGTCAGGAGTTCCAGACCAGCCTGGCCAACATGGTGAAACCCCGTCTCTACTAACAACACAAAAATTAGCCAGGCATGGTGGTGCATGCCTGTAGTCCCAGCTACTCAAGAGGCTGAGGCACAAGAATTGCTTTAACCCGGGAGATGGAGGTTGCAGTGAGTCGAGATCACGCCACTGCACTTCAGCCTGGGCGACAGAGCAAGACTCTGTCTCAAACAAAACAAAACAAAGAAATGTGACTTCTGTTCACCCCTGTCCTATTTCTTCCTGGCACACTCAATATATTTTTGTTTACTGAATGCATACAATAAATAAATGACTGAAAGAATGATTAAATGTGTGAGCGCTAACTAATTAAAACATCAAGTGAAAATGCTATGTAGGAGCAGATCCCTCCCGGGCTTGCGATTTTAAAAGGTCTCTGGTAGATTGGGTTATTTGTTGCAGTTCTTCACCACTCCTTGTATTCATGCCCATTGCCTGCAACTTTGTACCAGCGCCACTAGAGGCGAAATGGACTTCCTTGTCCCTTGACTTTGACTGGGTTATGTGACTTGCTTTGGCCAATGACATGTTAGCAGAAGAAAGGTGGAGGCATAAAATGTACCCAATTGAACTTACCCTTCTGCGCTTCTGTCGCAGCTGTGAGAAGAACGTCCCCTGGTAGTCCCTGTAACCAGGGAAAATAGAGAGATGTGAAGACGTGGACTCAGTGTGCAGCCTGGAGTCAAGCCTGCCAAGCCCAGCCTAGATCTGCTTCCCCTCACACATGAGTGAGAGTAAATGATTGTTGTTTTAAGCCACCAAGTTTTGGGTTGGGGTGGTTTGTGACACAGCACTATTATGGCACCAACTCACTAATGGATCATGATAGAGAGCAATTGCAGTAGGTACCCATGGCATCAGAAGTCCATTTTCTCTAAGCTGGCTTCTTGGTTCTTCCTCTTCTGCAAGTTCCAGCTCTTCCCTTCAGCTTTTCCCACCAAAGAAACCTCATCTAAGTTCATGTCCTTTGCAGGGACATGGATGAAGCTGGAAACCTTCATTCTCAGCAAACTAACAGGAACAGAAAACCAAACACTGCATGTTCTCACTCATAAGTGGGAGTTGAACAATGAGAACACATGGACACAGGGAGGGGAACATCACATTCCAGGGCCTGTCGGAGGGTGGGTGGCTAGGGGAGGGAGAGCATTAGGAGAAACACCTAATGTAGGTGACGGGTTGATGGGTGCGGCAAACCACCATGGCATGTGTATACCTATGTAACAAATCTGCACATTCTGTACATGTACTCTAGAACTTATAGTATTTTTTTAAAAAAAAGAAAAAAGGAAACCTCATCTATCCATTCCTCATCTCCCAAATATATTTGAGAGGACTGGGGTTTTATATTTTACTGTGCTCCCCCACCAGTGAGTGATTTCTATAATGAGATAATCATTGGGGTTCTATATATACAGACATAAGATTCTGCCTGGAAGAAGGTCATTTGCACAAACATACTGGTACTCAACTATATTTAGTGCTGTGTGCAAATGTTCATATGTACGTGCTTGAAAAAAGTCATCAGAGACTGGGTGAGAGCATCCAGTGGTTCCAATCTGACAGGGTATTAACCCTTTTGAGCCTTTTGGAAATATTTTTTAAGTTTATTAAATGTTTTTAAAATGTATTAATTGAATAAAAAATATTTTCTACTCTAAAGTTAGGCTCTAACAAAAAGAAAGAAACAATAATGAAAATTAGGGGGTCATATAGAGAAAAGGGAAGATGACCAAACTACACACAAATTAACAAAATTAGCAACAGTTCTTCTCAAACCAATCAAATTCACAAGAATGTGAACCCCAAATATCTGAGACAGGTCTCAGTCAATTTAGAAAGTTTATTTTGCCACAGTTAAGGACACATGCCCACAAGCCGGTGACGTAGCCTCAGGAGGTCCTGATGACATGCGCCCAAGGTGGGCAGGGCACAGCTTGATTTTATACTTTTTAGGGAGACATGAGACATCAATCAATATATGTAAGATGTACATTGTAGCTTTTTTTTTTTTTTTTTTTGAGATAGAGTCTCACTCTATCACTCAGGCTGGAGTGCAGTGGTGTGATCTTGACTCACCTCAACCTCCACCTTCTGGGTTCAAACGATTCTCCGGCCTCAGCCTCCTGAGTCGCTGGGACTACAGGCATATGCCATCACACCCAGCTAATTTTCATATTTTTAGTAGAGATGGGGTTTTGCCAGGCCAGTCTCAAACTCCTGATCTCAGGTGATCCACCTGCCTCGGCCTCCCAAAGTGCTGGGATTACAGGCGTGAGCCACCCTACCCAACCCATTGTAGCTTTTTAAAATCTTAGTAACCGTCTTTTTTTTTTTTTTTTTTTTTTTTTTTTGAGACATAGTCTCGCTGTGTCGCCAGGTTGGAGTCCAATGGTGCGATATCAGCTCACTGCAACCTCTGCCTCCCAGGTTCAAATGATTCTCGTGCCTCAGCCTCCCGAGTAGCTGGGACTATAGGTGCGCACCACCACGCCAAGCTAATTTTTGTATTTTTAGTAAAGACAGGATTTCACCATGTTGGCCAGAATGGTCTTGATTTTCTGACCTCATGATCTGCCTGCCTCGGCCTCCCAAAGTGCTAGGGTTACAAGCGTGAGCCACCGCGTCCGGCCAGTAGCTATCTTTTTAAGGAATAGAGTGGGAGGCAGGTTTGCCCTAAGCAGTTCCCAGCTTATTTTTCCGTTTGGCTTAGTAATATCGGGTGGTGATTTATTTTCCTTTCACAAGAATAATGCCTGTCCTTTTCCTTACGTTTTTCTGAATGTTCTTTTTCACTTCCTCATAAATCCCGTGGATGCCTCTCAGCTGACAACAGCAGCAGCCCTTTTGTTTTTAGCCCTAATTCCTTTTCCCCAGGAAAGAGTCACTTCTCCAGCAGGGCAGCTTCTCCAATTGCACTCTCTTTTCCTTCCACAGGGGCTCTTACGCAGAAGATGGCGTATGTGAACGTTGTAGCTCTCCTTGCAGAACGTGTGAAGGAAACACCACCAACTGCCATTCTTGTGAAGGAGGCCTCGTCCTGCACCACGGAGTGTGCCAGGAAACCTGCCCCGAGAGGCACGTGGCTGTGGAGGGGGTGTGCAAGCATTGTCCAGAGATGTGTCAGGACTGCATCCATGAGAAAACATGCAAAGGTACCTGGGAGCTTCCCATGGGAGAGCGAGGCTCTGCTGAGCCACCGGGTGGGGGCCGATTATCTGATGGTGGCTGGCAAAGGGCTGTGGGAACCCGTGTCCCTACCATTCCTGAAATGTATGTCTCTGTGCCTGTCATCAGAAAACTCGAGTGTGAGATACACTCAAGTGTCTTTTCATTACGGATGCTGCAAGCTAAGACAAGCAAGAACCCCTTTTTGCATGATTTCTTACACACACACCCACATGTACACACACAGCAGGTGTGCAAGTGCTATCCTACGTGCTAGCAATACAGAGAAGAACCCAATGTTCTCATCTTTTTTTTATTTTTCTTGAGATGGAGTTTTGCAAGTCAGACATAAGCTAATGGATTTAGCTTGACCGACCGCTGAGAGGCTGCTGTTATGAGATTAAGGAAGTGCAATGGCGCGATCTCTGCAATCTCTGCGATCTCTGCGATCACTGCAATCTCTGCCTCCCGTGTTTAAGCGATTGTCCTGCCTCAGCCTCCAGAGTAGCTGGGATTACAGGCATGGGCCACCACGCCCGGCTAATTTTGCATATTTAGGAGAGACGCGGTTTCTCCATGTTGGTCAGTCTGGTCTTGAACTCCTGACATTAGGTGATTCACCAGCCTCAGCCTCCCAAAGTGCTGGGATTACAAGCGTGAGCCACCATGCCCACCCGTTCCCATCTTTTTGAACACAAAATCTTATAGACTGATAGTAAGCCACAAAACACAGAGGTAGCTAGAAAACTACAATTGTTAAAAAGGATAAGAAAGAAAAGTTCGGGCAATGATGACTGAGATGACCGCTCTGGCTATGAACAGGTTTTATTGTTTTTTTCCCTCGGGAATTATCTCCCCAAAAAAAGCTGTTCAGTTTTCTCTCCAGAATAAGACAGACTCATTTAACTGGTGCTGTCCTATCCAAAGTATTCTCTCGGTGTGACCTCAAGTGTTTTCCAGGATTCCCCCCAAAGTAAGAAAATGAACACAAATAAAATAAACCCGCAATGTATTCTTCACACTGATCAATCCTTTATTCATTGTGGTACCTGATCAATGAATGAAAAGTTAACTAATCCAACCATTCCTAAACTGCTTTCTGTATCGAACAGAGTGTGAAGTTCCCGATACAATTTTTTAAATCTGTTAATGCTCTTCAGGGTTTTCAAACAATACCGCCAGCCTCTCAGCCATCCTTGTCTTTTGCAGCGTTGCAATTTTTTGCACCTCCAAAGGGCAGACCATTTCAGTGCGTAAGTCCAGCACCATCTAATATGGTCACCATGTGTGGCCTCCTCCTCCTCCCAAGGCAGGGCTTGTTAGACATCAAGTCTCTGTCTGCCCTGGTAGGATGGGGAAAGGGCTAGGGTACTCTCAGGTCAAATCAACCAAAGTGCTGAGGGAGGAGCTAGCCCACTGTGGACAATGGATTCCTTTCTCCTGTCCCCCGGGGATAACTTGCTGCTTCCTCCTTTCCCCAGAGTGCATGCCTGAGTTCTTCCTGCATGATGATATGTGCCACCAGTCCTGTCCCCGTGGCTTCTACGCAGACTCGCGCCACTGTGTCCCCTGCCATAAAGACTGTCTGGAGTGCAGTGGCCCCAAAGTCGACGACTGCGAGCTCTGTCGTGAGAGTTCCTGGGTCCTCTATGATGGGCTGTGCTTGGAGGAGTGTCCAGCAGGAACCTATTATGAAAAAGAGACTAACGAGTGCAGAGGTAAAGACTTCTGGGATTCAAAGTAGGCTCCGGGGTTTGCAGTTCCAGTTCCAGCCCCAGCTCCAGAGCTGTCATCTTTTTTTTTTTTTTTTTTTTGAGACAAGGTCTCCCTCTGTCTCCCAGGCTCGAGTTCAGTGGCATGAACATGGCTCACTGAAGCCTCTGCCTCCTGGGCTCCAGTGATCCTCCCATTTCGCCTCCAGAGTTGCTGGGAACATAGAGACGAGGTCTCAGAATGTTGCCCAGGCTAGTCTTGAACTCCTGGTTTCAAGCAATCCTCTGCCTTGGCCTCCCAAAGTGCTGGGATGACAGGTGTGAGCCACCATGTCCAGCCTGTCTCATCCTCTCACTTACCCTCTTACCCTCTCACTCAAGGAGGCATATTTTGAATCGGTTGTAAATAATTTTTAGATGAATCGCTCATAAGCTTTGTACAGGTAACTTTTATTAGTGACAAATCACATGGACCTTCCTCACAATAGTGGCTATGAACTGCTGGTCAAAAACAGTTCTCATATAAAGATTTACAGCAGAGAGAAGGAGCCCTCAAATGTCACCCGAGACTTTTCTTGAAATGTTAAGCCATTAAAAGTTTATAGCACAAGCAAAAAAAACTTTCTTGGTGCCTCTTGTCTCCCTTCATGGGTGATTTTTTTTTTTTTTTTTTTTTTGAGACAGAGTCTCACTCTGTCGGCTGGAATGCAGTGGCACGATCTCGGCTCACTACAATCTCTGCCTCCTGGGTTCAAGCGATTCGCCTGCCTCAGGCTCCTAAATAACTAGGACTACAGGCATGCGCCATCATACCCTGCTAATGTTTGTATTTTTAGTAGAGACAGGGTTTCACCATGTTAGCCAGGCTGGTCTCAACCTCCTGACCTCAAGTGATCCTCCTGCCTCGCCCTTCCAAAGTGCTGGGATTACAAGCATGAGCCACAGCACTAGGCCCATGTTTTGTTGTTGTTCTTGAGATGGAGTCTCACTCTGTTGCCCAGGCTGGAGTGCAGTGGCATGATCTCAGCTCACTGCAGCTTCCACCTCCCGGGTTCAAGTGGTTCTCCTGCCTCAGCCTCCTGAGTAGCTAGGATTACAGGCACCTGCCACCACACCCAGCTAATTTTTGTATTTTTAGTAGAGACAGGGTTTCACCATGTTGGCCAGGCCGGTCTCGAATGCCTAACCTCACCCCGGCCTCCCAAAGTGCTGGGATTACAGGCGTGTGCCACCGCGCCCAGCCTCCCTTCGTGGTTTGCTCCCTGGAAGCTCCCCACCTTCCTCTTCATCTTTCAATTCCTGCTCCAAGGTCCCCATTTCCACTCCCACTCAGTCCCTACATGTTCAAGAAAGGCTCTGCTATTATTTATACCTCCTTATGTTTTAGCTCAGCATGAATAATTTGCCTCTTATTCATTATCAAGGAACAGAAAAATAAAATAAGTGATGCACTCTAGAATTCTCTAGCAAGTGAGAGAAATGTTGTGGGCCAGGGGGCTTTTCTAGAGCCCCAGAATTCACTCCGATGAGGCAGCCTGCGGTCCTTCACCCCCACTATGTTGCCCCCAAGCAAACACGAGATAGATGTCCAGAGGCAGTTCCCCTAACAACCGTGAGAGTCTGAGAATGACCTTCCACTGAGAAACCCTGGGACACCCACGCCCTAGGACATACTCGGGAAGGTTTTTGGTAGGACAGGAAGATGTGTCTCCGTCCTGAAGGCTTTCTGCTCCAGCCTTGTGAGGTGGCTATGCCTTTTTGTGTGTTTTATATAAAGCACTATTTAGTGTTAATGTCCTACCTGCCCATATGCGAAAAAGCATGGATGTCCAGGCTGTGCCCGCAGGCAGAAGAGGCGGGCGTTCATGTAGGAGGCAGGCTGTGGAGCTGGGGACGGCTTCCGGGAGGTGGGAGACTCAGCCGCAGGCCTTCAGCGCCATCTTGCCTGTGCGAAGGCCGGAACTGAGGTTCAACTTCTGGCCTTTCTCTGGTGTTGAATAATGAAAGTAATTTACCATACAGAGAGTTTTACAGGTCTCAGAGCATGTTTTCTTAATTTATCTGATTTAATTATCTCCTTGAGAAAGGCCCCTGCTTGCCCATTAGAATCACTTGGGCAGCTCTAACAACCACAGATGCCTGCACCCAACATTGTAATTCCTTCTCCCACCGCCAGTAATTCTGATGCTTAGTGTGGGTTGAGAGCCAATGAGGTAAATGGCAATTTTCTCCATTTTTCTGAGAAGCACATAGATGCTTTGAGAAGGTAAGCACCTGGTGAGGACAGAGTTGAAAACTCACTTGAGGCGTCTCCCTACAATGCCATTGAACTTTCTTTCTTTTTCTTTTTCTTTTTTTTTTTTTTTGAGATGGAGTTTCGCTCTAGTTGCCCAAGCTGGAGTGCAATGGTACGATCTCAACTCACCGCAACCTCCGCCTCCCTGGTTCAAGCGATTCTTCTGCCTCAGACTCCCGAGTAGCTGGATTTACAGGCATGTGCCACCATGCCCAGCTAATTTTGTATTTTTAGTAGAGATGGGGTTTCTCCATGTTGGTCAGGGTGGTCTCGAACTCCCGACCTTAGGTGATCCGCCCGCCTCGGCCTCCCAAAGTGGTGGGATTACAGGTGTGAGCCACTGCACCCGGCCGCCATTGCACTTTCTACCAGACCAAAGGGCTGGGAAGGAATGTGGTATTGGAAGAAACACAGTGACAACCTGACTTTCCAGAGAGATAACACAAAGAACCTGATCTGAAAATTAAGATTCAGGGAAATGTAGAGAAGCATTTAGAACGGAGCAATCTCAGCTGGGCACGGTGGCTCACATCTGTAATCTCTTTGGGAGGCCAAGGCGGGAGGAATCTGAGACCAGCCTGGGCAACATAGCAAGACCCTATTTCTAAAACAAAAATAATAATACAAAAATTAGCCAGATGTGGTGGTGTGTGCCTGTAGTCCCAGCTACTCGAGAGGCTGAGATGGGGACATCACTTTAGCCTGGGAGGTCAATGTTTCAGTGAGCCATGATCACATCACTGCACTCTAGCCTGGGTGACGGAGCAAGAACCTATAGGGAAAAAAAAAAAAAAAATCTGTAAGCGGGATCTTCTCTAAGAAACACAAGGACTTTAGATCCATTCCAATCACGCAGATTATCCCCTAATAGATAGTACAGACACCTCCAAAAGTCCCATACCTTTCCTGAGGCACTGGGGCAGAAGCAGGGAGGCAGTTGCTGAGGTCCTGGGCTCAACTCCTGATACTACTTAGCATGAGTGACTTAGCATCTCCAGCCTCAATTTCCTGATTTAGATAAAATGAGAGGATAATATAAGCAATAATAATACCATGCACGTATCCACCCAGGGAATGCTTACAGGAGGGCCCGCTATGTGCCGTGTGCTCTTTCAGGCCTGGGGAACAGCAGGGAGTGAGACAGAGTCCCTGCCCTCATGGAGCTCACATTCTATTAGGGAAGATAGGTACTAAAGACCATAAACCAAAAGCAAAAGTAAGGCAGAGGGGCAGGACAGGAAGATAGGCAGAATGGAGATAAAACTTGAGAGATGTCTTAGATTTCATAGAGAAAAGGAGGAAGCAAACCATGCATGCATCTGGGAGAAGAGAATTCTAGGCAGAGAGAACAGCAACTACTAAATCCCAGAGATGGTCGGCCTGGTGCAGTGGCTCATGCCTGTAATCCCAGCCCTTTGGGAGGCCAATGCAGAAAAATCACTTGAGGCCAGGAGTTCAAGACCAGCTTAGGCAGTAAAGTGAAGGCCCATCTCTATTTTTTTTTTTTTTCCTGAGACAGGGTCTTGCTCTGTCACCCAGGCTTGAGTGCAGTGGTGTGATCACAGCTCACTTCAGCCTTGACCTCCTGGGTTCAGGAGATCCTTCCACCTTAGCCTCCTGAGTAGCTGGGACTACAGGTGCCCGCCACCATGCCCGGCTAATTTTTGTGTTTTTTCTAGAGACAGTGTTTTGCCATGTTGCTGAGGATGGTCTTGAACTCCTGGGCTCAAGCAATCCACCCATCTTGGCCTCCCAAAGTGCCAGGATTACAGGCATAAGCCACTGCACCCAGCCCCCATCTCTATTTAAATACAGAAAAAGAAAACCTAGAGGTGGAAGAGAATTGTCATTTTCTTTTTCTAACAAATAATTATTGATTCCTGTTACATGCCAGGCTCTCTCATAGGCACTATGTATTCAAAAATAAATGCAAAAGGGACCTTCATTTGTCAACAGACAATTAAATACATTCCAACAATTGCTGTATTGGCGATAAGTTCAAGGTACTCCGGAGGTGACTGGAGGACCATAACAGTAGATGTGATGGTGGAAAATTTGGTGCTGTTACAGAATGGCTTGTTATTATTTTGCTGCAGTTTGGGTAATTATAGTGAGCCTTACTAATATTTCTGAGGTGGCCGTTGCAGGAAGGCACTCCCTGGATACAACAGAAAATAAAATAATACTTGTCTCTCATTTTGCAAAAGAATGGTCCACCCCAGAGCTCAAGGGCTGTACCCAACTCATGGTCCCACGCCCTCGGCCCAGAGCTCTGGAAATCTCCGGAAGAAATGTGGAAGGAATGTGAACACCCTTTCCCAGGGGAAGCCATTCCCCGACGGCCATCCTGGCTCTCACTCACTCTGTCTGTTGCCCCTCCATGCCCACAGATTGTCACAAGTCCTGCTTGACCTGCTCATCGTCTGGGACCTGCACCACTTGTCAGAAAGGCCTGAGGATGAACCCTCATGGGAGCTGCCTGGCCAACAAGAAATGTGCCCCCTCCGAGTACTGGGATGAGGATGCTCCCGGGTGCAAGCCCTGCCACACTAAGTGCTTCCACTGCACGGGGCCGGCGGAGGACCAGTGTCAAACATGCCCCAGGGTCAGCCTTCTTCTCAGTGAGTTACTTCTCCTCCGAGGAGGGCTTTGTGTTTCCCTCCCTCTGGGAAACTGCCTTGCACACTGCCTTCTTTCTTTTTGATTTTTTGCTTTGTGTTTGGGAAATGTTCCAACCTACTGAAAAGATGCAAGAGTAAGAACTGTACAAAGAACAGCACACGGATGTGCTTCATCCAGTTCGCAAATTGCTCATCTTCTACCCCATTTGCTTTATCATTTGTTTGCGGGCTCTCTCCCCTTCTCACTCGTTCTCTCTCTCTCACTCTCTTTCTCTCACTCTCTCAATGTATACATGTACATCATTCCAAATATATATTTTTCGAAGCCATTTGAAGGCATACATCATGGCCCCTTTCCCATAAATATTTCCTCAGATTAGTGATAGTTTCTTATATAACCACAGGATAGTTATCAACTCTAATAAATTGTACCTTCATACGATATTTTAATATACTATCCACATTAAAATTTTCTCAATGCCCCTTTAGGATTCAGTCTAGAGTCCATTGTTTCATGTAGCTTCCATGTCCCGTTTTGTTTGTTTGTTTGTTGTTTGTGGGAAGGAGTCTCACTCTGTTGCTCAGAGTGGAGTACAGTGGTATGATCTTGGCTGACTGCAACCTCTGACTCCTGGGTTCAAGCAATTCTCATGCCTCAGTCTCCTGAGTAGCTGGGATCACAAGTGGGCACCACCGCGCCTGGCTAATTTTTTTTTTTTCCCGTGTTTTTGGTAGAGATGGGGCTTCATCATGTTGGCCAGACTGGTCTTGAACTGCTGGTCTCAAGCAGTCTACGCTCCTCAGCCTCCCAAAGTGCTGGGATTACAGGTGTGAGCCACCACGCCCAGCCACATTTTTGTTTGTTTGTTTTTGTTTTTTGTTTTAAGAGACAAGGTGGCCAGGCGCAGTACCCAGGCTGCTGGAGTGCAGTGGCATGATCATGGCTCACTGCAGCCTTGAACTCCTAGGCTCAAGAGATCCTCCTGCACTTTGGGAGGCCAAGGCGGGCAGATCACGAGGTCAGGAGATCAAGACCATCCTGGGTAACACGGTGAAACCCCGTCTCTACTAAAAAAGAAATACAAAAAATTTAGCTGGGCGTGGTAGTCCCAGCCACTCGGGAGGCTGAGGCAGGAGAATGGTGTGAACCTGGGAGGCAGAGCTTGCACTGAGCCAAGATTGCGCCACTGCACTCAGCCTAGGTGACAGAGCAAGACTCCGTCTCAAAAAAAAAAAAAAAAGAGATCCTCCTGCCTCAGTCTCCCAAGTAGGTGGGATGGGATCACAGACATGAGCCACCATGTCTGGTCCTTCCATGTCATGTCCAGCTAATTTTTTTTTCTCTTTTTAGAGACAAGGGTCTCACTGTGTTCCCCAAGCTGGTCTCGAATTCCTGGGCTCTAGCTATTCTGCCTCAGCCTCCCAAAGTGCTGGGATTACAGGCAGGAACCACTATGCCAGGCCCTTCCATGTCCCTTTAGCCTCCTTTAATCTGAAATGTTTCCACAGACTTTCTTTTTCTTTTACAATATCAATGCTTTAGAAAAATACAGTCTTGGCCAGGTGCAGTGGCTCACACCTGTAATCCCAGCACTTTGGGAGGCCAAGGCAGGCAGATCATGAGGTCAGGAGTTCAAGACCAGCCTGACCAACATGGTGAAACCCTGTCTCTACTAAAAATACAAAATTTAGCCGGGCGTGGTGGCGGGCACCTGTAGTCCCAGCTACTCAGGAGGCTAAGGCAGGAGAATCGCTTGAACCCGGGAGGCAGAGGTTGCAGTGAGCCGAGATCACGCCACTACACTCCAGCCTGGGTGACAAAGCAAGACTCCATCTCAAAAAAAAAAAAAAAAGAAAAGAGAAAAGAAAAATACAGTCTTCATTTTTCCTTTTGGGTGAGTGTGAAGTTGTCCGTGCTGAGTTGCAGTGTGCGTGCTCGGCCAGCATACTTCAGAAGTGATGTTGTATCCTCCAAGAGTCACATCTGGAGAAACGTGATCTCCACCTGCCTCTCCTCGGTGATATTAATGTTGATCACCTGGCCAAGATGTTCAGTTTCTCTACTGCATAATTACTATTTATTCCCTTGTAACTGATAAATAGCCTGTGGAGTTACACTTCAAGAACATGTAGATATTCACCTCCTCGTCAAAATTTCCCCCCCATTTAGCATGGTTGATTAAGAAATCTTGAGGAAAATGTGGCACAGGTCAACGTAGGCCACGTCCCACAGATCCAGTTTGAAGGTTATTGCTAACATGAAGTAATGTCCTCAGGTTTCCAGGGATACTGTGACTAGGCTTAAAACAAGCATAGGAGAACGAAAATGAAACAAAACTTAACTAAAAAAGAAGCCATAGGAGACAGAAGGGAGACATGAATATGGTGAAGACCAGGAAGTATGAGCACTTTTCTCCCCCACCAGGACAGTAGACCTGAGAAGCGTGAAACTCCAAATAGACACGTGTGGTGGGCTGGGCGCAGTGGCTCACGCCTGTAATCCCAGCACTTTGGGAGGTCAAGGCAGGAGGATTGCTTGAGTCCAGGAGTTCAAGGCCAGTCTAGGCAACATAGTGAGACTTCATCTCTACAAAAAAATGGAAAAAGAAATAAAAATTTTAAATTTTAAAAGTTTAAACATTAATAAAAGAAAAATGTTTTAAAGACATGTGCGGCAAGTTTCTCCTCTTCATATTGAGGGAGGACACCATCCCCCTGCTAAGACACAGGGAGGCCTATTCTCAATGCCATTCCTGATCCCTTCATAATAGAAAACACTCATAGAGACCAGTCTTCTCTATCCATCTACCTTAGCTCCTGGCCCACAAATCTCTGTGACTCTCTCTCCCAGCAGCTGCTACTTCATAAAAGCATTCCCTCCAGCCACGTCTTCCACGTAATCCCATGGGAAGATTCCCAAAACCTTCTTTTCTACCTACCTCCAATCTAGAGTGCCACCAGTAATCATCTCAGATGCCTTCATACAGAGAAGACACCTTGCCTCCACAAAGTGGCCTTCCCCTCATCCGAGGCTGCAGATTAGACTAGAGCTGAGGCTTCAGCGCTGGTGTAGGACACAGAGGTGTATCCCCCTGAGGGTGGGTGCAGATTTGCTCAGCCTGGTCTCCTCACATTCTCTCCACCCTGTCCCACACCACCACACCACCAAGGTCAGGCTATTTATAAATTAGATACTTTTTTTGGACATTAGGCTAGACTGAATAATGGCCCCCCTGAAGATGTCACATCCTAATCCCCAGATCCTGTAAACGTATTACTCTATTTGGTAAAAGGGACTTTGGGGCTGTGATTTAATTAAGGATCTCAGCGTAGAGAGATTATCCTGCATTATCCACGTAGACCCAATGCCATCACAAGGGTCTGATAAGAGAGATGCCAGGGGATCAGAGTCAGTAGTAGAAGGTGATGTGATCAGAAGCAGAGGGACAGAGAGAAGCTACTGCACTGCTGCCTTTGAAGACGGAGGAAGGGGCCATGAGCCAAGGCATGCAGGTGAACTTTAGCAGGTGGAAAAGGAAAGGAAACAGATTCCCTCCTAGAGCCTCTAAAAGGAACAGAGCCCTGTGGATCTATTTTGGACTTCTGACCTCCAGAACGGTATAATAATAAATTATTATTTCAAGCCCCCAAGTTGGGGATACTTGGTAAGAACAGCAATAAGAGACTAATACAGAGATGTTTTTTCTTTAGGAAGCTAGGGCTTCCCCCTAGTTAACCAGATACATGAGCTGGACTATGAGTCATTGCCAACATCCACAGTCGCCGGACCATAGTTTCTGTTCTACCCACCACGGCTAATCCACTGAGAGATTTGGGTGGGACACAGATGAGATTTGGATCTCTGATGAGATGAGATGGGATCACTGATGAGATATGGGTGGGACACAGAGCAAAACCACATCAGTGACTTCTGTTTTCCTTGTATTCCTCGTGGCCTTAGGGTAATTCTATTTCTTAGACACTCATCTTAGTTCCCAAACATATCCGTCAGTTCACAGGGACATCATCCCATTCTTCCTGAAGCCCTCTCCTCCCTCCCACCGTGGTACACAGGAGGGAGAACACAGGGGAGACACGTGTCATGCTCAATGTCCAAACAGACATTTTTCCTCCCATGACAGACACAACCTGTGTGAAGGACTGCCCAGAGGGCTATTATGCTGATGAGGACAGCCACCAGTGTGCCCGCTGCCACAGCTCTTGCAGGACATGTGAAGGGAGACACAGCAGGCAGTGCCACTCCTGCCGACCAGGCTGGTTCCAGCTAGGAAAAGAGTGCCTGCTCCAGTGCAGGGAAGGGTAAGTGCTCAATACATTCCCCCCCCCCGTCCCATGTAATTCCACAGTCACACCAGATATCAACCCATTTTACAAAGGAAGAAACTAAGATTCAGAACACTTATAAAACCAGGTTGAAGTCTCAGTGCTAGTAAGGAGCAAAGATGAACCAATTCACAATAACAGAAGAGAAACAGGAGAGGCTGTTACTCTTGTGATCCAGTGAGTTATCACAAAGGGTCAGATTGTCGAGCCAGACTCACCTGAGCAATTGATCTTCCTCAGCGACAGTCCTCAATGATGATCCAAAGCATATTGGCAGCTGGGCACTGCGGCACATGTCTGTAATCCCAACGACATGGGAGGTTGAAGCTGGAGGATCACTTAAGGCAAGGAGTTTGAACCAGCCTGGGCAACACAGTGAGACCCCGTCTGTAAAATATTAAGATAAGATTAGCTGGGCGTGGTGCCATGAGGCTATAGTCCCAGCTTCTATGGAAGCTGAGGCGGGGCATGATCACTTGAGCCTAGGAGTTGGAGGCTGCAGTAAGCTATGATTGCCCCACGGCACTCCAGTCTCAGTGACAGAGCAAGACCTTGTTTCTAAAAATTAAAACAATTTGGCAAAGGGTCTCAGTAATCACAAGGCAGAAGCAAAGCATCCTTTCCTCAGAGAAACCCAAGACCATTAATGGAGGTTCTATTTCTTCGGCTTCAGGACTTGTTCTGATTCAGATTTAAAATTCAGGGTCTCACGTTCTCCCAACCTGCTTATGTGAGGAGAGCAGTGAATGCGGAACATTGATTTACAAAGGAAATAGCTCCATTAACATCTCCATTTATTCCCCATTAATTCCCCAGCCTGTCATGTCCCCCATAAATCCACAAATTACAGGTCTTGTTATCATAAACAACCTAGACACACACTTGATGTATCCCTCTAAAAGCATTTCACGGATAAGGACTCTATTATTTTTCTGCCAGGAAGAACTGTTAGTGTTATCCAAAGGTCTGATTGCCAGGATATCCTTTTTTTCCCCCTGGGCATCCCCAGTAAAGAGTAAAAGATTGATGATAGGCCTGTTGCTGACTCTTTCTACCCAATCAATAACCTAGAGCACTGGGAGTTTCCAGACCCAAATCAAGGGCTGTGACCTTAGACCTTCCTCAAATGCTTTCACCCAAATTGACACGTCTCTTCAGTCCTATAGCAGTTACTGCTTGTTTCATTCATTTCAGTGCTATATGCTGCCTTGCATTTTGATTTATCTCATTCATTCGCTTATTTATTTAACATGTCTCATGACGAGCACTTTTTATATATAAATAAGATGAGTAAGAGAAAGATTGACCATGTTAGTTTGTTTTCACACGGCTGATAAAGACATACCCAAGACCGGGCAATTTATAAACGGAAGAGGTTTAATTCAACTTACAGTTCCATGTGGATGGGGAGGCCTCACAATCATGGCAGAAGGCAAGTAGGAGCAAGTCACATCTTATGTGGATAGCAGCAGGCAAAGAGAGAGAATGAGAGCCAGGTGAAACTGGTTTCTCCTTATCAAACTATCAGATCTCGTAAGACTTATTCACAACCACAATAACAGCATGCGGGAAACCGCCCCCACAATCCAGCCATCTCCCACTGGGTCCCTCCCACAACACGTGGGAATTATGGGAGTACAATTCAAGATGAGATTTGGACACAGAGCCAAACCATATCACTGACTTTAAGAGTTTATTCTTATTCTTATATGCCTCTTCCCAAGAAAATCATAAACTCATGGAAGAAAAACACTTCTTATGTCTTACATCTGCTTCTACAACACTCAGCACAGAGCCACACATTAGCAGCTCTTGAAAAACACCAGCCAGGCCGGGCATGGTGGCTCACGCCTATAATCCCAGCACTTTGGGAGGCCAAGGTGGGCAGATCACAAGGTTAGGAGTTCAAGACCAGCCTGGCCAACAGGGTGAAACCCCATCTCTACTAAAAATACAAAAACTAGCCAGGCATGGTGGCATGTGCCTGTAATCCCAGCTACTTGGGTGGCTGAGGCAGGAGAATTGCTTGAACCCAGGAGGAGGAGGTTGCAGTGAGCCAAGATCATACCACTGTACTCAAGCCTGGGTGACAGAGCAAGACTCTGTCTCAGAAAGAAAAATACCAGCCATATAGATCAAGGAAGAAAGGGCCCTGCCAGATTAAGAACAGAGATGGATGGACAGGCATGGTGGCTCATGCCTGTAATTCCAGCACTTTCCGGGGCTGAGGTGGGCAGATCACTTGAGGCCAGGAGTTCAAGACCAGCCTTGCCAACATGATGAGACCCTGTCTCTAGTAACAATACAAAAATTAGCAGGGTGTGTTGGCAGGCGCCTGTGATCCCAGCTACTCGGGAATCTGAGGCATGAGAATTGCTTAAACCTGGAGGCAAAGGTTTCAGTGAGCCAAGATCGTACCACTGCACTCCAGCCTGGGCAAGAGAAAAAGACTCTGTCAAAAAAAAAAAAAAAAAAAAACCAGGGATGAAGCTACCTGGCTTAGCCCTTCTGCATCACCCTAGTAAGTGTCTGAAAAGATCTGAAGCCCATCTTCCTCAAATCAAGTCAGTAAATACTCTCAAGCACAAAAAGGGTGCTTAATCATCCTGTCATCTAGGTAGAATGCAGACCATGGAATTAAGAAGACAGTTGTTCCACGGTGTGTGAACCCAGGGCTGGTGAGGGGAGGCACAGGTTGCCATAGATCCCTTTAATAAAGAAGAAATTGAATATTCATGAGGTATAAGAGGCGAACTCTTCCTTTAGTAAAATCAGTGTTCCACATGCTTGGCATAAGCCTCGTATGTTAAATCTCTGCCTTGGAAAAGTAGATATATACTTCTCTGCACCCTATCCCAACCCACATAATTATTTTGGTGTTTAACTCAGAGAAGTTTCTTTAAAGCCTAGGTTACTGCTTATGCTTATGCTCTTCGAAGCTGGAAAACTGATGAGTCCTCAAAGCAAGCAGTGGTGTTGTACTCTTTTAATCTGGTCCAATAAACTCTTTGTTGTCTCTTTTAGCATTCCTCCTTGATAATTTAAAAAACCTACTTAAAATTGATAAGCTTTCTTTCCCACAGTTCCTACTGATGATTTTCATCTTTATAACAATCTACAATAAAAACATTAGGTAAAAAAAAACTTTTGTATGCTGCTTAAGAGTTACAAAGTATTTCCACTCACAATGTATCTTTACATTATGATTTGATTCTACAACAATCTCATGAGGTTGCTATTAGTCTCTCCAATTTACAGATGAAGAAACTGAGGCTCAGAGGGGTTAAGTGACTTGCCTAAAGTCATGGAGCTACTAATACATGGCGGAGCCAGGAGTAAAAATTCAATCTTCTGACTCTAATCCTGTGTATTCCCTCTGCTCTGTGTACATTTCACTTTTCTCTGATGGTTTCTTTTCTTGAGTCTTATGTGGGCTTTGTCAGCCATTCAGCTCATCATCGCTTTGTCTCTCAGATACCTCAGTCTTACAGATTGACACATAGTAGTCATTGTTCTTCACATAACTGCAGAAAGCGAAGCAGGTCTCCAGTTACCACAAGCCGGGCCACTGAGGTTCCAATGTGCTCCCTCAGATCAGTGACGGGTGGCTAAATAGAGCAAGGCTCAGCATAACCTAGGCATGGTGTGAGTTCTCAGCAAGTTCACGGAGCTGAATCAGTCTACAAAAAAAGCCTATTGGGACCTGTAGTGTTGCACCAGAGAAAACAAAGATGAATCTTTAGGTTTCTAGGATAGGTTTAGTGGTGCTGATGTCTAGAGATACAGAGATGAATCAGATGACCTTTAGAAGCTCATCCTTAGCAAGAGGATGAGCTTGTTACCCTCTTATGTCTTGCTTGCAAACCTTTGTTTACCTTCAATTAATGAACTATTTTGTTACAGCGTTTAACAGTTAAGCTCAAATCATATTGTCCCACTTCACTAACTGACTTTAAGCAAGTTGTCTAAATTCTCTAAGCCTCAATATTTACTTCTGTAAAATAAGGATAATAATACCTAAATCATAAGATTTGTTATGAGGATAAATCATACAATTTATAATTATCACTAATGTACATTCATTATTTATAAAGTGCCCATCATGGTCCCCACCCCTTTCTCAGTAATCACATGTTTAATTGTAGGTACTAACATTAGCCCCATCTTATAGATGAGAAACCTGAGGCACAGAGATGTTGAGTGACTGGCCCAAGGTCACACAGCTTGTAAGTGGTTATGGCTGGGATTTAAAACTGTAGTCTTGTTCCCTAGGGCAAATGGTAACTTCCACACTCTAGGTTCTCATTTGCAGGTTCAACAAGGTGAAATAATGTTTATGAAGTCCCTGGAATACTATCAGGCATATTAGTAGAAACGTAATGAATAGTGGTTATAGTTATTATATTTAACCTCCAAAAATCTTTTCAAACAAGGTTATATCTGTTATGTAAATGTCAATATCACACTTGTCACCTCCTATTTCAAAATCTGTTTTTTAATTGACAAATTAGAAGAATAATTCAGAGGTACATTTATTTTATTTATGTTATCTTTTATTTTATTTTATTTATGACAGTCTCACTCTGTCACCCAGACTAGAGTGCAGTGGTGTGCTCTCAGCTCACTTTCCTGTGTTCAAATGATTCTCATGCGTCAGCCACCCAAGTAGCTGGGACTACACACCACATCTGGCTATTTTTGTTTGTTTGTTTGTATTTGTAGTAGAGATGAGGTTTCACCATGTTGATTCACCAGGCTGGTCTCAAACTCCTAACCTCAAGCCATCCTCTCATCTTGGCCTCCCAAAGTGCTGGGATTACAGGTGTGAGCCACTGTGCCTGGCCAGATGGATCTCTTTTTTTGAGATGGAGTCTCACATTATCGCCTAGGCTGGAATACAGTGGCATGATCTCAGTTCACTGCAACCTCCACCTCCCAGGTTCAAATGATTCTCCTGCATCAACCTCCCAAGTAGCTGGGATTACAGGCACATGCTACCACATCTGGATAATTTTTGTATTTTTAGTAGAGACAGGGTTTCACCATATTGGCCAGGCTGGTCTCAAACTTCTGACCTCAAGTGATCCAACCATGTTGGCCTCCCAAAGTGCTATAATTACAGGTGTGAGCCACTGCACCCAGCCTGGATGGATTTTTTAAATGTACCTCTGAATGGCCAGGCCAACATAGTGAGACACTCATCACTATTTTAAAAAAAAAAAAATTTTTTTTTAATCCTTCCATTCTCTGATGCCAGCCATTAACCACAACTTAAAGCATGAATTTGGAGAGGCACATGGTAGAAAAAGGCAATGGTAGCTAGCAACAATGGAGATGCTACTAGGTGTGATAAGCACTAGGTCTTTTCATATGTGTTAGTTACCCAGTTTAACTTTCACAAATAATAGGGGAGGGATTGGCCCAATTTACCGGTAAGAACACTGGGAATCATTGGATTCATTAGTGTTATTAGCAATGAATCTAATGAGTAAGGTAAAGAGGCTAAAGTCACCCAGCTTGTAAATGAAACCTGACTACCACGTTTTTCCACTGCACCCAATTTACGATCTAAGCTTGGTATTCCATCGTTTCTTCTCCCTCGGTTTCAGGTATTACGCAGACAACTCCACCGGCCGGTGTGAGAGGTGCCACAGGATCTGCAAGGGGTGCCGGGGCCCACGGCCCACAGACTGCCTGTCTTGCGAGAGATTTTTCTTTCTGCTCCGCTCCAAAGGAGAGTGTCATCCCTCCTGCCCAGACCATTACTATGTAGAGCAAAGCACACAGACCTGTGAGAGATGCCATCCGACTTGTGATCAATGCAAAGGTGAGAGTCTGTCATTTTGCATGTGTGCAAATGAAAAATGAAAAAGTTTTCTTCCTTCTTTGCCCCTTTCTCTCTTCTCACCACCTGGGAGATTCCTCTTGCTTCCCCACCTCGTGTATGATCCTCTCCAGCATCAGCGCCCTCTGTTTGCTCTTAACTTCTGCCTCTTCCCTCTAACCTGGGCTGTTCCTGCCCATCCCCCATCCTTCAAGGCCCAGAGACAGGTATCATCTCCTTGAGGAAGCACTGTTCGTCCACTCGTCATTTTCCTATTCTACCTGATGAATCTGTCTGGGGGGATTTGTTTATTTTCGTTGCTTGCACTATTCCCTGAGACTTCTGCCTCAAATTCTCGTAAGTTCCATACCTCTTTTACAGAAACTTGGTTGTCTGTCCAAGAGATCATTAAGGCTCACCATCTACCCACGAGCCCAGGCTGATACTTTGAAGTTCTCCTCGACTCTTCTTCCCTTGTCACCTGCCCAACCCACCCACCTCCAACAAAGCTAAACTTCAAGATCTGTTGATTCTCTTTCCCAAATAGTTATCTAATGAGATCTTTTTCCACTCTCACTACCCTCATCTTCCATTTTTACTATCTAGTATCACACCTTTTGAAGCAGCCAGCAGGTCACCCCAACTCTGAATCTTGCCCCCACACCAGGTCATCTGGTATACTAATGCCAGAGTGAGTGCCCTAAAATTCAAATTTCTCATTTTTCTCTACACCTTGCCATAAATATGTGATCACCATGAACGCTTCTCAATATTTAAGAAAGAAATACTTCTATATTTTAATTGTTAAAACTTTCTACAAAAAATATTATTAGCTGGTAGGATACATACCTGTGCTTTTCAAAATTATCTTGGCTATGCTTAGTTCTTTTACGTGAATACGTAATCAGTCAAGTTTCATTTTTAAAAAATCTTTCATTTTTAAAAAGTATTTTGATATTGAGTGGCATTGCATTGAATTTATTTTGGAGAAAACCCCATCTTTACAATCCTGAGTTATATTTATGAATGTGGTATATCTCTCCATTCTATGCATTTACTTATTACACTTCAGTAAAGTTTTAATAAGTGTTTTTTTGTTTGTTTGTTTTTTGAGATGGAGTATCGCTCTGTCGCCCAGGCTGGAGTGCAGTGGCATGATCTCAGCTCACTGCAACCTCTGCCTCCCAGGATCAAGCGATTCTCCTGCCTCAGCCTCCTGAGTAGCTGGGATTACAGACTCACACCACCACGCCCGGCTAATTTTTGTATTTTTAGTAGAGACGGGGTTTCACTATGTTGGTCAGGCTGGTCTCGAATTCCTGACATCATGATCCGCCCGCCTTGACCTCCCAAAGTGCTGGGATTACAGGTGTGAGCCACTGCACCTGGCCAATAAATGTTTTTATATTTAAAAGGTGATTCAGATTTTCCCAGCAGTTCCCTTAACTTATGCCTTAAGGACTCTTCTTCCATATATTCTAGAAGCTAGAACTACCCAGAACCACTCAGCAGCCACCAAATGTGCCAGGCTCTTTCATGCCTTTATTGACTCAATGCTCTAGGGAACCCTCTATTAAAGATTCAGCTTGAGTATCATCTCATCTCCTCCGTGGAGCTTTTGTTAGTCCTCCCAGGAGTATTCTTCCTCCTTCTTAATTCTGTAATACACTGCTTTATCATAGAAATTTTACATCACATTGTAATTAAACAAGTCCACCCCTCCTACTGATTGTGAGCCCCTCAAGCAAAGGCAAGGATTATACTACATTCATTGTGTATCCCTTGTTTCTACTCTGGAGTGTAAAACATAAGTTTTCATTAAGCGTTTGTTCACTGAATGGATGACTGTATAGGAAACAAATTCCTAATGTCTTTTTGCAAATTAAAAAGTGTTCAACTATAAGATCTTCAAATAGCCAGGCGCGGTGGCTCACGTCTGTAATCCCAGCACTTTGGGAGGCTGAGGTGGGCGGATCACCTGAGGTCAGGAGTTCAAGACGGGCCTGACCAACATGGTGAAACCCCTTCTCTACTAAAATACAAAAATTAGCTAGGCGTAGTGGCAAGTGCCTGTACTCTCACCTACTTGGGAGACTGAGGTGGGAGAATTGCTTGAAACCTGGAGGCGGAGGTTGCAGTGAGCTGAGATTACGCCATTGCACTCCAGCCTGGCAACAGAGCGAGACTGTCTCAAAAAAAAAAAAAATCTTCAAATATTGTTTCTCCACTCTCCCCTCCAATCTCCTTTTATGGAATTTCTATTAAATGCAATTTAGAGTTTATTATCTGTCCTTTGTATCCTACCTACTCTTTTTTATTTTACCTCTTTGACTCTATGTGAGTTATACTAGGTTAATTCTTCAGCACTCCATTTCATTCCCTGACTTGTTCTCTGTGCTCCGTTTAAAATCCAACCCATCTATCTTTTTGTTTTCAGTTTAAGTGACTATATTTTTACTTTTGAGAGTTCTAATTGGCCAGGTGCAGTGACTAATACCTGTAATCACACCACTTTGGAAGGCCGAGGTGGGAGTGACACTAGAGCCCAGGAGTTCAAGACTAGCCTGGGCAACTTGGCAAAATCCTGTTTCTACAAAAAAAAAAAAAAAAATACAAAAATTAGTCAGGCGTGGTGGCACACAATAGTAATCCCAGCTACTCAGGAGGCTGAGGTGGGAAGATCACTTGAGCAAGGAATGTCAAGACAGCAGTGAGCTGTGATTGTGCCACCGCACTCCAGCCTGGGTGACAGAGTGAGACCATGCCAAAAAAAAAAAGATTTCTAATTGTTTCTTTTTCTCATCCATTTTTATTTTAGATCTTTGTTTGTATCTTATAATTTAATATATTTATGGATACTATGTTTTTATTTACTTATGAGCATCTTAAACACACCAATTTTAAAGACTTTGTCAAATGTTTTTATGAAATCAATATTATCTGAGGTAAATTTATGTTCTAATTATTGATTGTGTTTGTCATCTTTTTTTTTTTTAACTTTATTTTATAGAGACGAGGTCTCGCTATGTTGCCCAGGCTAATCCTGAACTCCTGGGCTCAAACGATCCTCCCATCTTGGCCACCCAAAGTGCTGAAGTTACAGGAGTGAGCCATTGCACTGGCCTGACATCTTTCTTAGCATTCATTTTATCTATATACTTTGGAATGTTGGTCTTAGCTCATTGTAAATGAAATATTTTGGTTTTGGTTCTTTACTCCCTCTCTCTCTTCTTTTATCTTTACTTCTCACAGTCTGGAAATTTTTCCATTAACTATTCCTGTCTCCAACCTGAAACTCAGTCCAGAAACAAGATGTTCCAGCGTTCCTGGAAGTGATATTGATGACAGCACAGATCCCATCAGCAATTCAACTAGCAGCTCAGGAGAGCTCTTGTCAGAAGTTGATGTCTGTGAAGGCAGAGTCTCAACATGACTCCTGATTTAAGCTCTAAGCCTGGATTTTGGCCCTGGTCTTACATAAAACACTTTTAGTTCCTTTTTTGGTAGAAAAGGTGAACTCACAGCCACCACTGCCTACTTCCAGTCCTGGAGCAGAGAAGGTGGATGGTTAGAACCTGACTGCCATTTTGCATTTATATTTCCTTTATGTTCCAAAGAGATTACATTTTCTATGTAAGGCCATCTATCTTTTTTGTTGTTTGTTTTTCTCTCTTTATATTTATTCCATAATTTCATTATGTTTAAAGCGAATGGGCTGTCAGAACCTGAACTTATAAAATATTATTTTTAATGCATATGTATTACTAATGGATAATCAGATACTTAGAAGAGGATTGTACCCTAAATTATTGCCCAGCCTCACTCTACTAATCCAAATGCCTGGTGGGATTACAGGCACACACCACCATGCCTGGCTAATTTGTGTGTGTGTGTGTGTGTGTGTGTGTGTGTGTGTGTATTTTGAGTAGAGACGGGGTTTCATAGTTTTTCAACCCTTGCCCCACTCCTTCTCTCCCTGCTCTTGTATTCCCCAGTGTCTATTGTTCCCACCTGTTTTATTTTATTTTGTTTTTGAGACAGTCTCACTCTGTCGCCCAGGCTAAAGTTCTGTCTCCCAAGCTAAAGTGCAGTGATGCAATCTCAGCTCACTGCAGTTTCCGCATCCCGGGTTCAAGTGATACTCATGCCTCAGTCTCTCAAGTAGCTGAAACTAGAGGTTCATGCCACCATCCGTGGCTTATTTTCGTATTTTTTGTTGGTTTGTTTTTTGAGACAGAGTCTTGCTCTGTTGTCCACGCTGGAGTGCAGTGGCATGATCTCCACTCACTGCAACCTCTGCCTCTCAGGTTCAAGCAATTATCCTGCCTCAGCCTCCTGAGTAGCTGGGACTACAGGCATGTGCCACCATGCCTGGCTAATTTTTGTATTTTTAATAGAGATGGGGTTTCACCATGTTAGCCAGGCTGGTCTCAAATTCCTGGTCTGAAGTGATCAGCTCACGTTGGCCTCCCAAAGTGCTGGGAAGACACGCGTGGGCCACCATACCTGGCCAAAGTCTTACTTTTTTTTTTTTTTTTTTAATGCTTTAAGTTCTAGGGTACATGTGCACAACGTGTAGGTTTGTTACATATGTATACATGTGCCATGTTGGTGTGCTGCACCCATTAACTCATCATTTACATTAGGTATATCTCCTAATGCTATCCCTCCCCCCTCCCCCCTCCCCACAATAGGCCCCGGTGTGTGATGTTCCCCTTCCTGTGTCCAAGTGATCTCATTGTTCAATTCCCACCTGTGAGTGAGAACATGCGGTGTTTGGTTTTCTCTTGTAATAGTTTGCTGAGAATGATGGTTTCCAGCTGCATCCATGTCCCTACAAAGGACACGAACTCATCCTTTTTTATGGCTGCATAGTATTCCATGGTGTATATGTGCCACATTTTCTTAATCCAGTCTGTCACTGATGGACATTTGGGTTGGTTCCAAGTCTTTGCTATTGTGAATAGTGCCACAATAAACATACGTGTGCATGTGTCCTTAGAGTAGCATGATTTATAATCCTTTGGGTATATCCCCAGTAATGGGATGGCTGGGTCAAATGGTATTTCTAGTTCTAGATCCTTGAGGAATCACCACACTGTTTTCCACAATGGTTGAACTAGTTTACAGTCCCATCAACAGTGTAAAAGTGTTCCTATTTCTCCACATCCTCTCCAGCACCTGTTGTTTCCTGACTTTTTAATGATCGTCATTCTAACTGGTGTGAGATAGTATCTCATTGTGGTTTTGATTTGCATTTCTCTGATGGCCAGTGATGATGAGCATTTTTTCATGTGTCTGTTGGCTGCATAAATGCCTTCTTTTGAGCAGTGTCTGTTCATATCCTTTGCCCACTTTTTGATGGGGTTGTTTATCATTTAAATATTTAATCAATCTTGAGTTATCACCTATATGGTGATAGGTAGGGATCCAGTTTTATTCTTCTGCATGTATCTAGCCAGCTATCCCGGCACCATTTATTGACCAAAAATTCTTTTTCCCATTGTTTATTTTTGCCGACTTTGTAAAAAAATCAGGTTTTTCGGTGTGTGGCATTATTTCTGGGTTCTCTATTCTTTTCCATTGGTCTATGTGTCTGTTTTTGTACCAGTACCATGGTATTTTGGTTACTGTGCCCTTACAGTATAGAAATACTATACGTGTCTTTAGTTGGGTTTGAGATTTCCTGGGTGAATTAAGGATGATGATTTTGGGCATTCTCAGTCTCAAAAGTTCATCCACACAGGGTTCTTGAGATTGTATTCAAGGGATGACTAGGAGTTAGTGGGTAAATCTTGAAGCTGTCCTGAGTGTTTGTACCTCTTCCTCTTGTATTTGACGTCAACCCATGAACTTGCCCAGTTGAAGTTTTCTATCTTTGGTGCTCATTTTTTCTGCTATCATTCTTTTTTTAATTTTTATTTTTTATTTAATGTTATTTTTTAATATAATTATTTGCAATGAGCAGTCCTTTCTTTCTTATAGCACGCATGTCCCTTGCTGGTTAGGAAAATGTTGTGCTATCATCTGGTTTTGCAACATATAGATACAAAATCTGGAGACAGGTTTTTCTTGTGGGATACAAACTAGGTAGAAAAAAAAGATGAATTCCTTCCTTTTTAAGTCATTAACTCTCATAGTAAGAAATGAGGATGCATGAAAGAATCAGAAAAATAATTTAGCAACCTAAATAAGAAATTACCAACTAAATTACATTTCGTTCACTTTGGACTGCCCAACAATTTTAGATGTTAAAAAAGAAAAATATGTAAAAGCATGGAAGGAGAGGTGGAGCAGGAAAACATAGCACACTCAGGCTTCATATGTACCTTTCTCTGTAACTGATACCTCCATAATTAGCTCATTTCTTGCCTTCACACACCTAACTTTTTACTTATCCTCCTCATAAAATTTTATTTATTTTTTGTTTGTTTTTTGGTTTTGTGTTATTGTTTCTTCTCCTCATAAAATGGTTTGGAATCAAAATCCAGGCTGAGTAACCAAAGCCTCTTAACTCTCCCAAGCTGCATCTTTCTGTGCGGACGGAGGCCCATGAACAGACCCCAGAAGTTGCTCTGCATTTGTTGAATTCATCCCATGGGATTCAGTCTGAAGGAGAGCAGATGGTGAGCTGCTCTGAGTTTTAAAGAAATGACAAAATGCCTGTCTTTTAGGTCCCAAAGCTCCCGCAGAACCTTAGAAGCGATGATAGATGTAGGGTGTTAAACTTTAAAATAATAGAAAGCCTTCTGGAAATTAACAAAGTGCCTTTTGCTAAAGATTCTGAGTACCCTAAGTGTGCAAGTTTTGCAATAAATCGGTGTAGGAGATGTAAATGAAGTCCGATTTGTCACCCAAAGCTGACATATAGTGCCCTTGGGTATTGCCTAGGATCTGAGCCTCAGACAATTTATTGTTGGTCTTCTGGAAAATGTAACCAAACTTGGCCAGGCATGGTGGCTCATGCCTGTAAACTTTGGGAGGCCAAAGCAGGCAGATCACCTGAGGTCAGTGTTCAAGACCAGCCTGGCCAACATGGTGAAACCCCGTCTCTACTAACAAGAGTAAAACCCTGTCTCCAAAAACAAAAAGAAAAAAAAAAAGAAAATGTAACCAACCTTAAGGTAGGAATTTTGTGACCTAACCTAGTTATGGACTGTTCCCCCTCTTTTAGTGTTTTCTACTCTTAATTTATTTTATTATAAATTGACAAATTATAATTATATATATTTATAGGGTACGAAGGGATGTCATGATATATGTATACAATGTGGAATAATTAAATCAAGCTAATTAACATGTCCATCAGGCCAGGTACAGTGGCTCACACCTGTAATCCCAGTACTTTGGGAGGCCAAGGTGGGCGGATCACTTGAGGTCAGGAATTTGAGACCAGCCTAGGCAACATAGTGAGACCTCATGTCTATAAAAAATAAACAAAATTTGGCCAGGCGCAGTGACTCATGCCTGTAATCCTAGCAATTTGGGAGGCCAAGGCAGGCAGATCACTTGAGGTTAGGAGTTTGAAACCAGCCTAGCCAATATGATGCAACCTCATCTCTACTGAAAATACAAAAAAATTAGGCAAGTGTGGTGGTGCACACCTATAGCCCCAGCTACTCAGGAGGCTGAGGCAGGAGAATTGCTTGAACCTGGGAGGCAAAGTTTGCAGTGAGCTGAGATTGCGCCACTGCACTCCAGCCTGGGTGACAAAGCAAGACTCTGTCTAAAAACAAAAATAAATAATATATAATATATATTTGCTGGGTGTGGGGTGTGAGCCTGTAGTACCAGCTACTCAGAAGGCTACGGTAGGAGGATCACCTGACCCCAGGAGGTCGAGGCTGCAGTGAGCCATGATTACAACAAGCCATGATTGCACCATTGCAATCTAGCCTGGGAAACAGAGCAAGATTCCACCAAAAAAAAAAAAAAAAAAAAAAATCCATCACTTCAAATACTTAATCATTTTTGTGGTAAGAACATCTGAAATTTACTGTCTTACCAATTTTGAAAGTACAATATATTATTGTTAATTATAGTCACCATGAGATATAATAGATCTCAAAAAACATGTTCTTCCTGTCGAGAACCTTATACCCTTTGACCAGCATCTCCCCAGTCCCCTCAGCCTCTGGTAACCACCATTCTACTCTTTACTTCTATGAGTTCAATTGTTTTAGATTCCACATTAAAGTGAGAACATGTATCTACCTTTAATTTCTCTTCATTTAAAAAAAAAAAAAAGTCTCTTGTATGTTAAAAATTGAAGTAAGACATATAAGCTATATTTTAGAAAAATATAGAATGGGAAAAAGGAAGAATGGAAATAGGAGAAGAGTGATTCTTCCATCAGAGACCACAATAATGTTCCAGAACATGTAGGAAATTCTGTATGAAGCTAGAGCTAAGATAAAAATAAAGTGATTTTGAATTTATATCACTACAGGCACCTTCCAACCTAAGAAGCAGTTCAGTAATAAAGGTGTTTATTCTCTAAGCTGTTGTTTGGAGCTCAGAATTTATTTTTCCACAGAAACATTATAAATGATTGAGCTCACAGTTCAGCCATGAAATGTCAATTTAACTACATTGTGAATGTAAATGACAGATCCATGGTTCTATTTCAAGTTCAAAAACCACCCTTTACAGGATTGTTCTGATGGGAAGACCTATATCAAGTTCCAACTTACAATACCAGGCACATTCTATGCCCATTAATCTTATGTTCCCATTTTAAAATGATCAGCAAAAATGTCCAGGACTTCCTAACAGAATGAGCTAGATTTAGATCTCCTGTCCCCAAACTTTCCAGAAGTTATCCCTTGATACCTGCATAGAAGAAATGTTTGGGTCGGTCCTTTCTGGGGTGTCTGAATTAGGAGAAAGAGTATTGTCTCCACAGGAAACAGAGGCTGTAGATTCAGACCTCCTCTATTTGGTGGCTCATGTGCTAAGGCAGATAGTGTGGTAGAAAGAGCACCTCAGCAAGGCGCAATTGCACACATCTGTAATCCCAGCTACTTGGAGGCTGAGGCAAGAGGGATCCTTTGAGTCCAGGAGTTTGAGATCAGCCTGGGCAACATAGCAAGACCCCCATCTGAAAAAAAAACAAAAGAAAACAAAAAGAAAGAAAGACAGATCAATGGATTATGAGTCAACAAACTTGAATTTGAATCTTGACCACCACCTATGTAACCCTGGATAGGTGGCATTACATGTCTGGGCCTTAGTTTTCATTTATCAGTATTTTCAAAAAGAGAAATAAATAAGATGTCAAATTTCTGAGAAGAGAACTTACAGCTTTCAAGAGAATGTCAAAGAAATCTAGCACCATCAACACCACCCCAAAATTAAGAACCACCAAACAAAATGACCTGCTGAATCCTTTTAGCCCTAGCATTTAAGTGCCAAGTTTAGTGCTGTTTCTCAATTAGAAACTCTCTATTCATGATTTATGCACTGAGTATTGCAGTCCTCCAAACAGCTGGTAACATCCTCCACACTAGTTAAACAATAAGCAGAATAGCAAAGGTTTTATAAACTTTCTACATGATTTCTCATTCTCTGAAAATCTTTTCTCTTGCTGTAATAAAATATCTGTCATCCCAAAATCCTCAATTTTCAGACTGAGAGTCGACATAGATTGAACTAATTGTATAATTTCTACTTTGTGTGGGAGACTTTTTTCTTTTTCATATCCTCAATCAATTCACCCTTCCGCTTCAATTTACTTGACATATTCCTTGTTCCTAAGTGTTTCGGAACAGAGACAGAGGTTGAAATCTAAGGTCAATCTCATAACATAGAATGTTTTCTCTTTCAGGAAAAGGAGCGTTGAATTGCTTATCCTGTGTGTGGAGTTACCACCTCATGGGAGGGATCTGCACCTCGGACTGTCTTGTTGGGGAATACAGAGTGGGAGAGGTATGGAGGGCTAGGGGTGCTGGGCCTTCTGCTCTCTCCAGAGAGGAACATGAGCTTAGTTCCTGCATGTCATTCTGGCCAATCAAAATGTCCCAACATTCTCATACTATAGAAATACTGTACGTTTAATATTTTAAAATCTTGTACCATTGCATCATGTAATAATGGTGCTACCCACCTGTAGCCTTAACTTTTACTCCAAAGGAACTGAGAAGATCTAAGCTAATGGAGAAGTTAAGTCGTGAGGGCCTTGGAATGAATTCTTTATTTGTTGTTCATCACCATAGAAGTTTCAGTCAACATAAGAATATTATGTCAGAAATACAAACTATCTTGTCCCTTACTTCTCTCTGGTCTAACCAGAAACATGTGAATAACATAGGAGCAACACAGCTAATGTTGACCTTTTGTTTCCTCTACCTGATCACAGTGTATTAAGAAGGATTCATTTGCAGTGTTACAGCTCTTTTAGAATTTGTACAGCAGGTTTTCTGGTTTCTACCAGAAAACCCTCCATGGAAAAGAAAAGAAAAGAAAAGAAAAGAAAAGAAAAGAAAAGAAAAGAAAGAAAAGGAGAGAGGGAGGGAGGGAGGGAGGGAGGAAGGAAGGAAGGAAGGAAGGAAGCAAGGAAGGAAGGAAGGAAGGAAGGAAGGAAGGAAGGAAGGAAGGAAAAATATGAGGATTCATTTGCCATGGATTTTGAGACCATAATTTTTTTTTTTTTTTTTTTTTTAAGCCTGGATCTCACTCTCACCCAGGCTGGAGTGCAGTGGCGCAGTTACAGTTCATTGCAGCTTTGACCTCCTGGGCTCAGGTGATCCTGCCAACTCAGCCTCCTGAATAGCTGGGACTACCATGTCACTGGTCCCCACCACTTACCCAAAGTTAGCCTTTGGGTTGGGAGTTTCCTCACTATTGTCACTTCTGTGGTTGCCAGAAAGATGCTACCGGAAAGGGGTCCCAATCCAGACCCCAAAAGAGGGTTCTTGGATCTCACACAAGAAAGAATTCAGGGCAAAACCATAGGGCAAAGTGAAAGCACGTTTATTAAGGAAGTAGAGGAATAAAAGAATGGCTACTGCATAGACACAGCAGCTGTGAGGGCTGCTGCTTGCCCATCTTTATGGTTATTTCTTAATGATATGCTAAACAAAGGATGGATTATTCATGGCTTCCCTTTTTAGACCATATAGGGTAACTTCCTGATGTTGCCATGGTATTTGTAAACTGTCATGGCGCTGGTAGGAGTGTAGCAGTGAGAACCACGAGAGGTCACTCTCATTGCCATCTTGGTTTAGGTGGGTTTTGGCTGGCTGTTTACTGCAAGCTGTTTTATCAGCAAGGCCTTTATGACTTGTATCTTGTGCCGACCTCCTATCTCATCCTGTAACTTAGAATGCCTTACCATCTAGGAATGTAGCTCACTAAGTTTCAGCCTTATTTTACCCAGCCCCTATTCAAGATGGAGTTGCTCTGGTTCAAATGCCTCTGACAACCATGCCCAGCTAATTTTTTGTATTTTTAGTAGAAACAGGGTCTCACCATGTTGCCTAGGCTGGTCTCGAACTCCTGGGCTCAAGCCATCCACCCACCTCAGCCTCCCAAAGTGCTAGGATTACAGGTGTGAGCCACCGCACCCGGCAAGACCACAAATTTCTTGATTGTGTTTTCAAACTTTAGAAAATAAGTAAATTTCCCCATGATGACATTAACACAAACTAATATATTTACGTATGAGTTCTCTTTAAATTCTGGCAACAGCCCTCATTACAGTTTAGAGAAACTGAGGCTCAAAGAGGTTAAATAATGTGTTAAAGATTATATGAGTACAGCCGGGGCAACATGGTGAAACCCCATCTCTACAAAAAATACAAAAAAAGAAAATTAGCTGGACATGGTGGTGTATGCCTGTAGTCCCAGCTATATGTGGGGCGGAAGCAGGAAGATTGCTTGAATCCGATCACACCAGTGCACTCCAGCGTGGGCAATAAAGTAAGCCCCTGTCTCAAAAAAAAAAAAAAAAATTATATGAGTGGTAAGTAACAAAGCTGGGATTAAACCTGAAGGATGAGATAATATGTGAGATGCAGGATTCAATGAGATAGTAACAGCTGAGAAAGCACCTTGTCAGTGCCTGAAACATGCCAAGGTGCTCAACAAAAGCAATTTCCATTCCTTCTTCTTTTTCTGTCATACCATACTTGCAAAGTTACAGAAGTAAAACAGGAAGGCACCTTCCCTAACCCACGTTTCCAGCACCAGTCAAGGAGCAACTTGTCAGGAGGGAAGCCACTTTCTTCTCATCTCTCCACTCTCTTCCTAAAGAGATGTAACTACTTGAGCTACACAGCCACAATCTATATTATTCTGGGGCCTGACCACAATAATCCAGTAACCACAGAGGGCCAAGCAGGTCACAAACATAAATGCTGGGTCAAAGAAAACCACAGTGTAAGCTTGAAGCTTGAAGGAAAGTAGAAATGGATGTATCACCTACATGTTGGTGACATCATAGCAAGTGCTGGGAATTGTGTCAAATAGAAGAGTGGAAAGGGGGGCCATTGCCACGTGGGAGTGACGAATCCAGTGTTGACAGGTCTTCTAGTTTCTAAAGAGAAATTAGGAACGAATTTACATGTGAAATATCCCACTTTTGAGATGTGGGAAATGAATGCAAAATATTTTAAACTGAAAGTCAACAGTGTGGGCCAGACAAAACTAGTCCTTGACCTGAGCTGTCCTTAAGCACAGGAGCTGTCCTTGAGCACAGGAGCTGTCAGCTCCTAACCCGAACTGTTCTAGACGTCTGTTCTCCCACTGTTATTAGCAGATCTCAAAGGGCAGGGCACAGCCGTGATTCCACCCCATCACAGACAGTGGGTTCTTTCACCCAGCACAATTAAAATGGGCTCAGAACACACTATCCTTCTGCTGTCCCCCACACACCTCCCTCCTTATGGAGACAAGATGAAATACCATCTGGGAACTCCAGTGCTTTGTTAATCCCTCTGCACTCAAACGGAACCTCTTGATTGCTCTTACCAGGGAGAGAAGTTTAACTGTGAAAAATGCCACGAGAGCTGCATGGAATGCAAGGGACCAGGGGCCAAGAACTGCACCTTGTGCCCCGCCAACCTGGTGCTGCACGTGGACGACAGCCGCTGCCTCCACTGCTGCAACACCTCCGATCCCACCAGTGCCCAGGAGTGCTGTGACTGCCAGGACACCACGGGTGAGGGGAGAGCAAGAGCAGCCTGCAGAGGAAGGGCATGTCCTCAGGAAGCCAATGGGAGCAGAGGGAGTGGGGACGGAAAGTTCAGGAGCATCAATATGGCTATCTTTTTATTGAGTGCCTACTATGGGCCTACTGTACTTGAAACTTCACGTCCATTGTCTCACTTCACAAGTAGAGATTATCAGTCCCATTTTATAGATGAGGAGTCTGAGGCTCAAAGAGTTTGATTCACATGCCCAAGTCCACACCAATATTAAAAGTTTCATCTGGAGACTAGGCGCGTTGGCTCATGCCTGTAAGTAATCCTAGCACTTTGGGAGGGCGAGGCGGACAGATTGCTTGCGTCTAGGAGCTTGAGACCAGCCTGAGCAACATGGCAAAACTCCATCTCTACTAAAAATACAAAAATTAGCTGGGCGTGGTGGTGCATGCCTATAGTCCCAGCTACTCAGAAGGCTGAGGTGGGAGGATCTCTTGAGCCCAGGAGGCAAAGATTGCAGTGAGCCGAGATCACACCACTGCACTTCAGCCTTGGTGACAGAGCAAGATGCTGGCTCAATTTTTTTTTAAAAAATGGTTCATCTGGAATTAGATGCTCCACTTGCCTCCAAGACTAGAACTCAAGTAGAGCTAGCATTTTATCTTTATGAATTACTCTGTTCCTTTTTTTATTCTTCCCTCCTGGGAAAAAAGGAAAATAATCAACTATCAAGGAAGCTGATGTCAATATTATCTTGATTCTGTTGAAGAATCATTCTATGAAAGTCAGCCCAAACCGGGGCCTCTCATTAGAGACTTATGACATTTTAGAAATGAATTTTTATTGAAGGGTAAGAAGAAGTAAAATCCCCTTTACCAATTTCCAGTCCCTCAGCTATCCTCAAGTCTAACTAACCCCATCCATGTGGGTACTTGGTTCTCGTTGGTCATAAACTTAGAAAAATCTCAAACTGAGTGATTTTTTCTAAAAGAAAAAAAAAGAAAAAGAAACATATATTCTTAAAATATACTCTCTAGGCCAGAAGTAGATAATTTCCTTGGGGTCTAGAAGTAACATTCACCTACAAAAAGAGATGCCATATTTCTGAGTTGGTCCATTTGTAAGTAAAGAAAATCCCAGACCCAGGCCGGGCACGTTGGCTCACGCCTGTAATCCCAGCATTTTGGGAGGCCAAGGCGGGTGGATCACCTGAGGTCGAGAGTTCAAGACCAGCCTGACCAACATGGAGAAACCCTGTCTCTACTAAAAATACAGAATTAGCCGGGTGTGGTGGCACATGCCTGTAATCCCAGCTACTAGGGAGGCTGAGGCAGAAGAATTACTTGAACCTGGGAGGCAGAGGTTGCGATGAGCCGAGATCACGCCACTGCACTCTAGACTGGGCAAGAAGAGCGAAACTCCATCTCAAAAAAAAAAAAAGAAAAAAGAAAATCCCAGACCCATAACTGCTACCAGCCACTTCTTTTTTATTTTTGATCAGCATTTTTCTTTCTTTCTCTTTCTTTCTTTCTTTCTTTTTCTTTTTCTTTCTTTCCTTCTTTCTTTCTTCTTTCTTTTCCTTCCTTCCTTCTTTCCTTCCTTCCTTCCTTTTGTCTTCTTTCTTTCTTTCGTTTCTTTCTTCCTTTCTTTTCATCTTTCTTTTTTTTTTTTTTTTTGATGGAGTCTCACTCTCACCCAAGCTGTAGTGCAATGGCACAATCTCGGCTCACTGCAACCTCTGTCTCCCAGGTTCAAGCGATTCTCCTGCCTCAGCCTCCAGAGTAGCTTGGATTACAGGCATGCGCCACCACACTCGGCTAATTTTTGTATTTTTAGTAGAGACAGGTTTCACCATGTTGGCCAGAGTGGTCTCGAACTCCTGACCTCAGGTGATCCGCCCGCCTCAACCTCCCAAAGTGCTGGGATTACAGGCATGAACCACCACATCTGGCTTGATCAGCATTTTCAGTTGGGTTTTAAGTATCATCTTTCCAAAAACATTTTCCTGCTTTCAGCTTTCCCAACCCCATGAGCAGCTGGTTTTCCCTGTTCTTCAGACACACCTACCTTCAGGGTCTGATTGCTAGTATCCATTCTGTATCAGCTAAGAATAATAACCCTCACAACATTAACGCCTTTAAATGAAACCAGAAGTTTGTGCATGTTGCATGCAGAGTTTCTGAAAGCCTGTTCCAACTAAGAACTATCTTGTCAGCTCTTCTGGTCCCCCTGCAGCTCTTGAAGAGCCACCTGTGGCAATCTGCAAAAGTCTAAATGCTCTTGATTACCTGATCCTTCTTTATAGAGACACTCTGCCCCTTCAAGGAAACCATATCACAGAGGCTAACCCTGACTCTGCAGATCTGGGATGGAGAATAGTAAGCAAGCCATGACTGCATATGGCACCCTAGTAATTGAAACAACATCGAAAGGTTTTTATATTGATTCTACTGCTTCAGGCAGTGTTTATCTCACAGTACCACACACAGATTGCTTATCAATCTCTCCATTGCTTTAATGTTTTCTCCAGGGAAAAATTATGTGCTGAACTTGCTAATGATGAATGTAATAATGATAGGGCTGTTACTTTAGAAGAAGAAAGTTGGCTTGATAGGTAAAATCCCATGAGAATGAAAATTATGATAAAGTAGAAAACTTGTTTCTCACTAGCAAAAAAGAAAGAGAAATACACAGTCATGATGAATCAGATCTAATTGGTCAATATTTAATAAGCAAAAATCATTGCACCTTGGCAGCAGTGTTATATTTATTTATCTAGCGTGTAGAATGTACCTAGAATTGTTCATGAAATTATCCCCTGAACAAGAGAGATCCAAGAGGTTCAACAAATATTTATGAAAACACCTACGTGTATCTCAGCCTGTACATCCAACATGGCCTGATAGTTTTTTTCTCTGGTTCTTTCATACTCCCATGTGGTGGGTTAAAGAATAGAAAAAAAATAGACATACTACCCAAATCATACCACCTGGATAAATGAATAAGTAAGAAAAATGAGCTCATCCTCATCACTAAAGTTACAGTTGAATCTTTCCTTCCATGAAACTGTTTTGGTTACTCCATATTCTCAATCAAGGCATCAAAACAAAGGCTGATGGATGACAGGGATCGGAGCTCTGGATTTCAAAAATCTTAATAATGGCTGGGTGTGGTGGCTTATACCCCAGCACTTTGGGAGGCCAAGGGTGGATCACCTGAGGTCAGGAATTCAAGACCAGCCTGACCAACATGATGAAACCCCATCTCTACTAAAAATACAAAAGTTAGCCAAGCATGGCGGTGTGCACCTGTAGTCCCAGCAACACAGGAGGCTAAGGCACGAGAATTGCTTGAGCTTGGGAGACAGAGGCTGCAGTAAGCCGAGCTATTGTGCCACGGCACTCCAGCCTGGGCAACAGAGAGATACTCCATCTCAAAAAAAAAAAAAGAAAACAACTCTTTATAATGATAGAAAAAAATTCCCTATCATTCAAGTTGATAGGATTTAAAGATGGTACTTCTTTTTCTGCCAGGCTAGGAGCACAAAACTCCAAGAAGCCAAAGAACAGTTGTCAGAGCCTTTTGTCCTAATGTCTTTAGACCGTACCATGGAGCTAAGATTCCTGGATTTGAATTCTGATTGCTCCACAAATAAGGTCTTGTCTCTGACAATGTGACAATTCACTTCCTCTCAATGGACTTTAGTTCCCTCAAATGTCAAACAACAAATTGGCCTAAGTAATTTCTAAGGCCCCACATGGCTCTCAGAGTCAGTAGTTTTATAAATTATCTGCTCTTGCCCTTAAGTGGTGGGACAGTCATCTTGGCCCAGGCTTAAGGGTACCTTGGGAGAGGACTCAGTCTTAGAAAAGAAGTTGGAATTGGGAAAGAAAATAGAGCATTTAGCAATAACTAAAGCTTGGTCCAAGATGAAATATTTTCTTAGGAGGGAAATAGAAGAATCAGTTGATAAGGTTGGACACTTGGTGACTGACCTATGAGGTACGGGGATAAGGGAACTCCCTTTGGATGGCAAACTGACCTTCTTTCTAGAAGGATTTATTGGCTTCATCAGACATAGGCTAGGATTCTCACGGGGTACATACTCCAATTTTATACAGTGGTATGCCTTCTAGGAAAATTAGAGACAGGCCGGGTGCAGTGGTTCACGTCTGTAATCTCAGCACTTTGGGAGACCAAGGTGGGAGGATCTCTTGAGCCCAAGAGTTTGAGACCAGCCAGGGCAACATAGTGGGAAGCTGTCTCTACAAAAAATTAAAATTAAAATTAAAAAAAAGAGGAAAATCAGAGACAGTGATTCTACCATTTTCAATTTTTAAAATAAAGGTGAAATTCTTTACTTCAGAATCTAATTTTCTCTATTCTATTTCTTCTACTTTTTCCCTCTTGCCTCTTCCCTTGGGATCTTCCTCCAACAGAAGAGTGCATCCTTCGAACAAGCAAGGTTAGGCCTGCAGCTGAGCACTTCAAGACAGCTCTATTCATCACCTCCTCCGTGATGCTAGCGCTTCTGCTCGGGGCAGCTGTGGTCGTGTGGAAGAAATCTCGCGGCCGAGTCCAGCCAGCAGCAAAGGCCGGCTATGAAAAGCTGGCCGACCCCAACAAGTCTTACTCCTCCTATAAGAGCAGCTATGGAGAGAGCACCAGCTTTGAAGAGGATCAGGTGATTGAGTACAGGGATCGGGACTATGATGAGGATGACGATGATGACATCGTCTACATGGGCCAGGATGGCACAGTCTACCGGAAATTTAAGTATGGGCTGCTGGATGACGATGACGAAGATGAGCTGGAATATGATGATGAGAGTTACTCCTACTACCAGTAAACAGGCACCCCCCCACCACCACCATTCCACTCTCAGGCATGCCTGTGAGCATCGCTGTTTTTGGTTTTATCCCCATACCAGGCTGATGTGTGAGTGTTTCTATTTGTCTTCTTTAACCATGAATCCAACCAGAATATGTGAGAATGATGAAATACTTTGTTCTTTTGAGTGGCTAAACTCAATTAACAGTTCCTGTTCAACCGTAATTGAAGAGCAAGCATAAAATTCAGAGGAATTTCCTCAAAATAATGTGTGAAGACACAAAAATGCAGGAAGTGAAAACAAATGAGATTTGTACAAACTCTTCTATGTGATTGAAAAAAAAAAAAAAAAAGGACAGTAGATCTACAGAAATTCTGCTTGCAAGCTGCGTTGTGGAGGTGTCTGCTGCCTCCTGGTATTCTAACTTTTCTTTATCTAATTTTGGGGATAATGGAGGTACAAAGGAGTTGTTGGTTTGGTGGTGTTTTTTTCCCCTTTAGCTGTCTTTAGGCAGAGATTTGTTTTGTAAGGGCCAAGAAAAGAGGGCTCTTATCAATTGACTCCAGGCCACCCCTGGTGAGCAGAAGAGACCACCTGGGCTGGGCTGCTCAGGACCTACTTGAGATAAGGGAAGAAAAGAGAAGGTGCATCATAGCTGAGGAGCCATGAGGTCCCCAGGCCCTAGTTCCTCCGCAGGAATCCACAGTCACAACGATTCTAAAGGCAGAACAAGCCCAGCGAAAAAGAAATCACTGAGTTTTCAGTAACTGCACCCTCATGATTTTCCGGGTACTTTTCGCCTGGGAGTCGCCTGGGATGTCATCAGCTAAGACATCAAATAATAAAAGAAAAATGGCAGTGTGAACCTAACATAAAATGGAATAAAATGACAAACACTTCATCTACTCTAAAAAATTCAGAGCTTTCCTTCGTCAACAACCCATCACAAAACCGTGGGCTCTCCATAGAAAGAGTTGGAATAGAGTCTAACGTGGAAAAAAAAAATCCCAATATGCTGCTCACAAGCTGTACTCTGGCTGCTGACCAGCCTTCCAGCACCGCTCATCACTATGATTTTTGTTTCTAGACTTCCTAGGCTTCCCTTTTTCCATTCTTCTGTCAAGTGTGTTCTTGGATTCATGTACCTGAGGACAGTTTTTCTCCAGATTGTAACACAGAGAGGGGCTCTGGCTATGCAAAATGATGTTGGCACGGTCTTACAGATTTCCTTGTCAAAGCAGACCTTACAGGCAGTACTAGGAATGGAGCACCAGAAAGCAAAAGTGACATTTTCAGAGAATGATGATAATTATAATCTATTGCACACCTACTACCAGATAACAAGCTAAGTAATTCCCCCCAAAAAATGCCCCACTTACCCATTTTGGTACTTACCATACTCCCATGAGGTTGGTATGGTTATTATTCTGTTCTTGTAGGAAACCTAAGGCTTACTAGAGGTTAGATAACTAGCCCAAGGTCATGCAAAGCTCATCAAGATTCAAGAAAAAAGAATGACCACCCTAAAGCATGTGTTCTTGTAACTATGCTACTGACATAAGGTGAGAAAATAAGCATCCTAAATATAAAGGCAAGCCTATTATTTTAGTCTATAATATCAATTTTATCTTTACTAAATTCATGTATTTTCTTTTTTTAACATAATGTATGACTGACACAGAAAATCTTTATGAAGAAGTCTTCAGTTTACTAAAGGCTTGTGTTTCTTTAGAGGAAAGCTCTTAAAACAGGGCTGACAAACAGTCTCTGGAAAGAGGCAGCTAGTAAGTACATTAGGCTTTCTTGGCCAGGAAGTCTTGTCATAACCACTCAGCTTTGCTATTGTAGCATGAATGCAGCTGGTACATAATGGATGAGTGAACTGTGCTTCAATAAAACCTTATTTATGGACACTGAAATTGGAATTTCAGATAACTTTATTCTTCTTTTGATTTTTTTCAACCTTTTAAAAATTTAAAAATGCAAAAACTGTTCTTAATTAACAGCATTACAAGAACAGGTGGTGGGTCGGATTTGGCCAACAGGCTATACTTTGCTGACTTTATCTTTAAAACACTTTTCAGAGATCATACACGTACATGTATGATATGCCTTCAAAATTTTTGATCATTTAAAATTATCTCCTTGGCCAGGCATGGTGGCTCATACCCGTAATCCCAGAACTTTTGGAGCCTGAGGCAGGCAGATCACCTGAGGTCAGGAGTTCGAGCCTAGCTTGGCCAACATGGTGAAACCCCATTTCTACTAAAAATACAATAAAAAGCTGGGCGTGTTGGTGCACACCTGTAATCCCAGCTACTCAGGAGGCTGAGGCAGGCGAATCACTTGAGCCCGGGAGGCAAAGGTTGTAGTGAGCTGAGATGGCACCAGTTCACTCCAGCCTGGGTGACAGAGTAAGACTCTGTCTCAAAAAAAATAGCTAAATAAATAAATAAATAAAATTATCTCCTTGCCAGGAGTGGTGGTTCGTGCCTGTAACCCCAGCACTTTGGGAGACTGAGGCAGGAGGATTGCTTGAGCCCAGGAGTTCGACATCAGCCTTGGGCAACATAGTGAGACCCCCATGTCTACAAATTTTAAAAATTAGCCAGGCATGGTGGTAAGTGCCTGTAGTCTCAGCTACTCAGGAGGCTGAGGTGGAAGGATCACTTGAACCCCGGAGGTCAAGGCTGCAGTGACCTGTGATCTTGCTATTGCACTTCAGCCTGAGTGACAGAGCTAAGACCCTGTCTCAAAATAAATACATAACATTATCTCTTCAAAATGTGTCTGAAGCCCTGATAGTTCTCCTTTCAATCCTTAGAAATATATAAAAATATATGCACGATAGCCATCATATCAATGGAAGACTTTCTCATCTCTGTAGCTGCAGTTAGCTTACAAAAACAAGCAATTTTGCTTATACTTTGTTGTTCATCTTCCATGATAATTCTAAAGCTCTGATAGACTGAGTTTGACATTTTTTTCTGTAAACTAGAAATTGTTTTCTATGAAAAAAAATCTGTGTTTATGATACACAGTTAAAGATTGGTTGAGGCTGAGATGAACTTCAATACTAAGAAAAATTGTGGTGTTCCTCTATGTGGCCTGCAATGAAAAGAAGGTTCATGCTTGTGTATTGAGGTTTGACATCTTTCCTTCTTTGTTTTTAGTCATGCAACGTCATTCTCAGATGGCTTTTGAATACTATGCTAATGACTATCTAAATAGATAAATATGTGGTTGGAAAACAAAGTCACCTTTTAGTTTTCTGCTTGTAAATCACTTGGAAATATTAAGAGAATCCTTGTAGACTGGAAACACACCAAGAGGCTGGGTAAAGCATGGAAGGTTCTAGTTAATAGAAAGTAATATTAAAATTGGAAATAAAATTAAATCAAGACCAGATAATTCTATGGAGACTTACTTATTAAAGAACTATTTCTGAGCATTTTTATGTGATTAGCATTACATTTTACCGAGTAACAGATACACAACAATAACAGTGCTATTTTTTTCTCCTTTTTATCTACCTACACCCGAAGTCCAAGCTAGCCTTATCAATTCTGAATTTTGTCTCCTAAAAATCAGCTCAATCTGTCTTTCTGTCTCATCAGCACTGATTCAGTCTAAGGGAGGAGACCACCCCTCATACTGTCTTATGCCCAATTTCTGCCTCCAAAGAAAGAAGTAGTAAAAACTAAAAGGCAGAAATGAAATCCACAGGCAGACAGCCCGGTGCCACGCCCTGGGCCTGGTAGTTAAAGATTGACCCCTGACCTAACCGGTTATGTTATCTATAGATTCCAGACATTGTATGCAAGAGCATTGTAAAAATCCCTGTCCTGTTCTGTTCCGTTCTGATTACCGGTGCATGCAGCCCCCAGTCGCATACCCGCTGCTTGCTCAATCCATCACAACCCTCTCACGCTTAGAGTTGTGAGCCCTTAAAAGGGACAGGAATTGCTCACTCGGGAGCTTGGCTCTTGAGACAGGAGTCTTACCGATGCTCCTGGCCGAATAAACTGCTTCCTTCTTTAACTCTGTGTCTGAGGAGTTTTGTCTGCGGCTTGTCCTGCTACACATCAGGCCCTCAGTGTTTCTCATCTAGACCACTCATACTTCTTCCTGAAGTATTGTGCAGCTTTAATCTCTTTTACTTTTTCTCCTGGTGTATTTTCTACCCTGCTATCAAAGGTCATTTCTAAACTTCTTCAGATAATCCCATTCCAGGGTCCCCGTCACCTACAGTATTTATGACATTCAAAACTTTGCTACATATGGCCACTGGCTCTGTCTCTGAACTTATCACCCTCAATTTCCTGGCCCCCTCCTTACTTCCCAGCTTCTTCATTATGCTCCAACAGTACTGAATTGCTTCTACATTCTCCAGGATAATATCCTGCTATCTCATGCCCTTGGGCACATATTGTTTACTCTCCTTGGAATATTCTTCTCCCACCTTAACCAGCTGGAAAATTCCTAACCTTCCTTGAAAAGTCACATTTCCTTATAACCTGATTTTTGAGAAAGTTAATCACTTTCTCCCATCTCTGCTACCTAGATACTCTGTGCCTATAGTTTTTCATATCACCTTGTGATGCAATTGTTAGATTACAAAGCTGTATCCACTGAAAGACTAGGTACTCCTAGAGGCAGATACTGTTTCTTTTCTAGAACCCAGCACACTGCCCAGCAATTGCTTAACAATCAAGAATGGTAGAATTGAATTTTAAGAAGACAAGACTCAAAGATATGGAGAAATCATCTAGGCCCTACGTTGCATATGCAGTGCACTCCTGTTTAATCCTGACAGTAAATGGTAAGGAGGGGAGGAGGTGGTGCCAGTTAAGCATGAAATAGCTACAAATTAGAGCATACAGATGTGGCTTCATGGAAAGATTTGTGCTTGGACTTAATTTGAAAAAGAGGATGGAGGCAGGATTCTTTGAAGAAGGCACTGGAGTTTACCTGACTTTTATGCTAATAATTATAACAATCAATTACCAAGTATTTGTTAAGTGTCTAGCATGTGCCCAGCACTATTCTAGTTACTGGAAAAACAGCAACTGGGATCCATCAGATTTGAGGCCTCATGGAACTTTCAATCTAGTTGATACAGGAGCTAGAAAGAAATTATTTAGGCAGATAGTAAGGGTGAGAGAGTCCTCGATAAGGTTTCCTTTTAATAAAAAGCAGCCCAAAAAATCAAGGTGCAGGCATAGATAAGCAAGCTAAAAGCATCCATAGGTAACTGCCAGCAGCTGTGCCAATAGAAAAGGGATACCTGGAAGGCAGGTATATTCAGCACGGAGATTCTCTTTTTCCTTTTCTTTGTCACCACATGTGCAGTAAAAAAGCAGACAACATGGCACCAGCCAGGTACAGACCCCATCTGCATAATCAAAGATTAGGGTGGGATAGCCATCTTCTTTGCACACTATGCAAATGGAACGTCTGGTCCGACCAACCTCTCAGGCCCTGTGTAAATCAGACACCACCTCCTCAAGCTCCTCTACAAAATCCCATGCATTTCACCATGAAACCGGAAGACCCACTCGGCCGCCCCTCTCTCTCTGCAGGAGAGAGCTATTCTCTTTTTCTTTCCCCTGTTAAATCTCTGCTCTTAAACTCACTTCTTATGTGTCCGTATCCCCGATTTCCCTGGCGTGAGATGACGACCTTCGGGTATTTACCTCAGACAATGATGCTGCTTTATAGTTAGGGAGAAAACAGCTACCATGTTTAATGACATCTATGGGCCAGGCATGGTCTTTGGCACTTCACTCGTATGATGATCTTATTGACTCCTTACAACACAAATGCTATAAGGTGAGTAATATGATCCCTCTTCACGAATGAGGAAGGGAGGCTCAGTGATGATACTTAAAGTGCTCTAAGTCAAAGTGTCTGCAAATGGTCAAACTGGAATTTGAATCTAGGACTCTCTGATTCCTGTTTTTTTCTGCTCTACCACTCGGCTGTTATGCAAAGAATTAGCCTAGCCTTTGTCGGTAATCCCTGAACCCTATTTTGGGATTAGTTTGAGCTGGGTGGAATTTACTATAATGGTGAGTCATCACAAGGCAATGCCAATGAGGTCCTAAAGGGAGCCTGCAGTTCAGGTGCACAATCTCATCTAGAGGCACGGAGATGAGGCTCGGTAAACAAAGAAATAAGTTTAGGTGACTGTAAATATTAATGCTGTGTAACTATGTTTCAACCCACTAAAAAGTATTCATGAGAGGTTCTACCCCATAAAAGAAAAAATATCTGAAGAATTATGAATTTCCAAATGTGGATTCAGAGGTGGCATCAACTGGAGGTAAAATATTTAGAAAAACTGAAGGTAAAGACTTTAGGTGCTCAATACATACTCCTGACATCACATCTCTCAAGATCTGTTCAGAGTTAACAAGGTTTGCTTTAGAATTCACAAAAAAAGAAACTGCTCCGTGTCCTACCCAAGTGAGGAACCAAGTTTAGATGCCATTAATTGAAATACATAGTGACCTTCATTTTACACTGTCACATAAGAAGTACAGGCCAGCCACGATGGCTCATGCTTATAATCCTAGCACTTTGGGAAGCCAAGGTAGGTGGATCACCTGAGGTCAGGAGTTCAAGACCAGCCTGGCCAACATAGCAAAACCCCATCTCTCCTAAAAATACTAAAATTAGCCAGATGTGGTGGTGGGTGCCTATAATCCCAGCTACTAGGGAGGATGAGGCAGGAGAATCACTTGAACCCAGGGGGCGGAGGTTGCAGTGAACCGAGATTGCACCACTTCACTCCAGCCTGGGCAAAAAAGGAAAACACTCTCCAAAAAAAAAGAAGTACAGATAAGACTATATCAAAAAAGAAATAGAATTTCTATCAATGCATGTTTGGCCTATATAGACTTCAGATCTAACGTGAGCACCACACATTAACAAGATGTAATTTAGCAAGCACTCTGAGAATGAATAAACAAGATTAAAATTTCAGGTTACATCTTGGGGTTTTAAAGCCACTAATGCCACCTTGTATTGTTCTCAAACACAGGCAAAAAAAAAAAAGTCATGAAGGTAAAGGAAGTTAATGACCAGATGTTTTGTTCATCTCTGTGCTAGTGCCCAGCACACTACATGGTACAAAGGCAAATATTTGCTGAGTGATTACAGACATGAAAATGCTTGTATATGTGTGCCTTCTAAGAGTAGAAGCCATGGAACTGGGTTCCATGGCCAAACTTAGCTGTAAGGAAGGCTGGAAAGCAATTATGTGATAAAGGGTAATGAGTTTAAATCATGACTCATCTTCTGGGGCTTTGCAGCTCTGAATAAAAATCAATTTTTATTATCACGGAAGAGGAGGGTAGGACAGGGTAGCTGTTAGGTCACCAACAGCTAAGAATAGCTATCCTATCCTCAAGATCCCGTTTCTATTTTTTTAATTTTTTTTAATTAAAAAAAAAAAGAATGTATATCACTCTAACAAAAGTGTTTACTGAGAAAAACTGATCCCAGCCTGCAAGGGAAATTATATAAGGCTTATTAGATGAAGCAAACATCTGTTTGTGAAAGAGAGGATTATAATACAAGATCAGAACATGACTGAGGATGGAGAATTCCCATCCCTCTAAGTTACTGTTACCAAGTGAAGCCACTTTGGGGGCTAGCAGTGTAATTCTGGACCTGGTACAGACATTGCTGTGTCATTTAATTTGATTTTAATGTAAATGATAGAAAATTCAAACCAAACTGACTTAAATACAAAAAAAAAAAAATGTATTGGCTCAATTAAAAAGTGTAGAGGGCCCGGCATGGTGGCTAACCCTGTAATCCCAGCACTTTGGGAGGCCCAGGTGGGAGGACTGCTTGAGCCCAGGAGTTTGAGGTCAGCCTGGACAACATGGCCGAAACCCCATCTCTACAAAAAATACAAAAATTAGCCAGATACGGTGGCACACGTCTGTAATCCCAGCTACTCGGGAGGCTGAGGTGGGGGAATTGCTTGAGCCCAGGGGATTGAGACTGCAGTGAGCCATAATCACACCACTGCATTCCAGTCTGGACGACAGAGCGAGACCTTATCTGAAAACAAAAACAACTGAACATAGTGGCACAGCCTATTGTCCCAGCGACTGGGGAGGCTGAAGCTAGAGGACTGCTTGAACCCAAGAGTTTGAGGCTTCAATGAACTATGATTGCACCACTTAACTCCAGCCTGGAGGACAGAGTGAAGCCCTGTCTCTTACAGAAAAAAAAAAAAAAAAAAAAAAGTGTAGGGTTAGGGGTGGGATCAGGTACTGCTGGAAATGAACAAGCCATGTCCCCAGTACCAGTTTGTCTCCATCTCTCTCTCCTGGCTTTTGCTACGTTGGCTCCACTCTCACTGGAGTCTCCCTAAACACTGGCAAGATGGCTGCCGCCAGTGCCAGACTTTGCGTTCTCTTTGGTCCACATCCAAAAGGAAAAAGGCCTTAGCTCTGATCCGAGTCTCTGAAAAGCTTTCCTGATATCTCGTTGGCTTAGAAAAGGCATTTTCCTGTTTCTATGGTGTAAGTACTCTCATCATGGCCAATTTCAAGCCTCACCTGCCATACCACTGAATGTAGGGTGAGAAAGAAATGGAAATAAGCAAACCATTATATAGTGTTTCTGCCATACAAATGCATTAGATGTAAATAATCTCAAGAGCATAGATAATAATAAAATGTAAACTTCAGAAAGATGAGTTGGGGGGTATTTTTTACATGTTTTTAATATAACTTCCTTAGTTGAAAGTTTTTCTAACTTAACTTTTAATGATAGCCGTATCTAACAAGTGACCCTCAGGATGGGCACAGTGGTTCACGCCTGTAATCCCCGCACTTTGGGAGGCTGAGGCAGGTGGATCACTTGAGGTCAGGGGTTCGAGACCAGCCTGGCCAACATGGTGGAACCTCGTCTCCATAAAAAATACAAAAATTAGCCGGGCTTGGTGGCGGGCACCTGTAATCCCAGCTACGTGGGGGGCTGAGGCAGAAGGATTGCTTGAACCTGGGAGGTGGAGGTTGCAGTGAGCCGAGATTGCCCCGTTGCACTCCAGCCTGTGCAACAGAGCGAGACTCCATGTCAAAATAAATAAATAAATAAATAAATAAATAAATAAAGTAAGTGACTCTCTAGATTCCTGAAAATTTAACAATTGGCTTTTGTAAGGTAAGAGAAGCCAGCTTCAACACACTACTCTTAAAAATATAATTTTTCCAGAAGTCTAGAACATACTACTCTTTTCTAAGTAGAATCTTCTCCTCTGTGATTTTTCTCTCAGTATCAAATCTCTTATCCAGAATTTCCTCTTTTTTTCTCATTTATTTCCACACTCCAGTGCTATGAGAGGGCAATACAAAATTTTTAATAATGTCTTAGCAACTCTCCTGCCTCAGCCTCCCAGCAGCTGAGATTACAGGCGCACACCACCGCACCAGCTAAACTTTGTATTTTTAGTAGAAATGGGGTTTTGTCATGTTGGCCAGGCCGGTCTCGAACTACTGAGCTCAGGTGATCTACCTGCCTCGGCCTGGGATTACAGGTGTGAGCCACCACACCGGGCCAGCAAACACTGTTTTAATTGTAGTATACAATTCTGGAGTTCTGTCCACTACCACCTGCACGAACATCAGCAATTTCATGTGTTACTTGGTAAGAGAGTAAGCCAATGTCTTCATTTTCTTTCTTTTTTTTTTCTTTTCTTTTGTTTCTTCTTTTTTTTTTTTTTTTTTTGAGACAGAGTTTTGCTCTTATTGCCCAGGATGGAGTGCAATGGCGCCATCTTGGCTCACTGCAACCTCCACCTCCCCGGTTCAAGTGATTCTCCTGCCTCAGCCTCCCGAATAGCTGGGATTACAGACATGCGCCAGCTAATCTTGCATTTTTAGTAGAGATGGGGTTTCCCCACGTTGGCCAGTCTGCTCTCAAACTCCTGACCTCAGGTGACCCCCTGCCTCAGCCTCCCAAAGTGCTGGGATTACAGGCGTGAGCCACTGTGCCTCGCCTTATTTTCCATTGCTGCATTTTAAAAAATACCACAATTTAGCTACTCTAAACAACACACATTTGTTATCTCAAAGTCAGAAGACCAGGTGGGCTCCCCTGGGTTTTCGGCTTAGTTCTACTCCAGGGCGAAATCAAGGTGTCAGCCAGGCTGGCCTCTTATTGAAGGCGCTGGAAGTGAGTTGTTTTCCAAGGTATTCAGGTGGCTGGCAAATTGTTTCTGGCGGCTAGAGGACCAAGGTTTCTTTTCTGGCTGTCAGCCACGGGTCACTTTCTGCTCCTAAAGGGAGCTCCCTGGTTTTGTGCTTGGCTCCCTCCTCTTCAAAGCCTGCAACTGTGCCTAGAATCCTTTTCATACTCTGAATCTGTCTGACTTTGCTTCTACCACCAGCTGGGGATAACTCTGTGTGATTAGATTAGACCCACCTGGCTCATTTCCCTTTGGCTGTAACAGTCACAGGCATGACACTTCATCATATTCAGTCCCAGGTTTTAGTGTGGGGAAGCTTGGGGGCCTACCACAGCCAATAAAACTCCTTTGGAAATCAATTTAGCAAAATCAAGTCTTTTAAGTGTTTGTTCTATTTGAATTCACCAGTTCCACATTTTAAAATATTATAAGCAGAACCAGAGCTTTCACACACAAAATGTTCATTTTTGTATATAAAACTACTTCATAACATTTTAAACCTAAGTTTATAAAGAGTATACAAAATATGCTATAATAGTTACATATAATAAGCAAGATATAAAAGTTTATTATGTACATGACCATTTCCACTGTATTTTTGCAATTAAAAAAAAATAAAGCCCTGTGTTGATTATGCTAGCTAAACCGTAGAAAGCAAAGCAAGACATATGATCTGCCCTCAAAGAGCTTAATAATTAGGTAGAAAAACATGTATGTGTACAAATAGCCACAATATGAGAGAGAATGTGAGCATTGCAATAATTCAGAGGGCGGGGGGAAACAAAACATTGGAACACAAAGAAAGGGAAGATTAGGAAAAGCGAATTTATTCATATACCGGCTCTTTTAGAAGAAAAGTTGAGAAAAGTGTTTAGGAGAATAAAAGGATCTTCAGAGCTTAGTAACTATAGATGTCAAGTCTCTAACTTGACTTTCCTGTCGTCTATAAAATGACAAGCACTTTTCAAGTGAACTTGAAATCACAGGTCAATTTCAACTCAACATGATAATGGACATTAGTCCCTGAACCAAGCCAGGCTCCTTGAAGTTGGCAGAGGCAAGGCAAAAGTAATAAGTAATGTCACCAATGGAACCTATTTTCTCTTGTCACCTTAATTTTCCTTTTCTTGTGATAGTTTTCCAAGGAACCAATGACCCCTAAGAAGTGGGAAGGTTCCACCAGTGTCCAAAGACATTGGCCCAGTGCCAGCTTAACAAACTATACCCACACTTCGATTTCAATAATTATATCCCATTCCGTTCAAACATAGACTATTCCTAAGTATAAAGCTCTTCTCTTTTTTAAATCTCAGTGGTCTTTCAGCTCAGCTTTGTTTTTAAAATATCAAAGAAAAGGCCAGGCACAGTGGCTCACGCCTGTAATCCCAACACTTTGGGAGGCTGAGGTGGGTGGATCACTTGATGTCAGGAGTTCAAGACCAGCCGGGCCAACATGGTGAAACCCCATGTCTACTAAAAATACAAAACTTAGTTGGGCATGGTGGTGCACGCCTGTAATCCCAGCTACTTGGGTGGCTGAGGTATAAGAATCACTTGAACCCAGAAACCGGAGGCTGCAGTGAGCTGAGACCTAACCAATGCATTCCAGCCTGGGCGAGGAAGTGAGACTCCATCTTAAAAAAAGGAAAAAAGGAAAAAAAAAAAAAATCAAAGAAAAGGCTGAGCACACTGGCTCATGCCTGTAATCCCAGCACTTTGGGAGGCTGAGTTGGGCGGATCACTTGATGTCAGGAGTTCAAGACCAGCCGGGCCAACATGGTGAAACCCCATGTCTACTAAAAATACAAAACGTAGCCAGGCATGGTGGTGCACGCCTGTAATCCCAGTTACTTGGGTGGCTGAGGCGTAAGAATCACTTAAACCCAGAAACCGGAGGTTGCAGTGAGCTGAGACCTAACCACTGCATTCCAGCCTGGGCACGGAAATGAGACTCTGGCTTAAAAACAAAAAGAGATAAACCTCAGTAGGTGATGCCATGATTAGACTTATCATTCCTACACAGTATTTATTTTTATATAGAGGGCTTGGCATAACAGAAACATCATGAGTTTGGGTGGGAGCCAAAGATTCCTGGGATGGAATTTCAGTTCTGACATTTGCTGATGTGAAATCTTGGGCAAGTTACTAAACTTCTGATTCTCTGTTACGTGTGGAAAACTTGCATTCCTGACCTCCCAAAGTTGCTGTGAGGAATGAGATTCCACCATCAATACTCCTGTTATGCAGAAGGGGTTCAGTCATAGTTAATTTCCCCTCATCCCTCCCATATCATTTTAGTAGCTGTGCAGCTTGTTAATAGTCTTCCTTCCTCGAATCTGTTTTGACAGGATTTGTGAAGCAAGATTACATAAGGGAGAGAAAAGTAGATTTGACTTCTCTATAAACTGAATCTGGAACCAAACACACACCCACTCAGCTCCTTTTAATAAGACCTTCCTTTTTTCCTCCAAAAAGCAATTACACTCTAATGAGTGGTTTTAAATAACTAGATCATTAACTGGATTTTCCAACTTGATTTCTCAGCAGATAGAGTAACAAAAAGACAGCTCGTTCAGAAACCCAAAATGAGTTGCTTCCGAACCAGGAGAAAATAAAATGCATTCTTGACTCAAGTCATCAAGTCTTGGTTAAAGCGCCAGAAGATCAATAAATACACTGGCCAAGTACTTGACCTCTAGTGAAATGTGTTTATCTCCCCTACAGCTTTTTACTCTCCATAAGGCAACCATAGCTGCATCCCAGCAGGATAGTCTCTTGATAGAAATCCTATTTATACCTTGATCATCCAAGAGAATCCATGCTTCTACAATGAACCCCTCCTTTCTCTCCAAGTTGTGAAAAACTTGAATGTTGGAATTTGGCTGCAATGCTACAGACAATCTTAGGAGTGTGCTGAGGACATTGGAAAAGGAAGGAGAACAATGACCCAGTCTTCCTTGTAGGTCAATTTTACTTTGAATGCATGTAGAAAACCCCTTAGGATGCAGGATTTGAAGAGTGCCCTGAGAAAAGAGTTGGAAAAACGAGCATGTCTGTAGCATGGGGGTGAAAAGTCATGAAGACATCTTTCTTTGTCTCATTCTGCCCTCAAATGGCTGTGAGTTAGGGACAAAGTTGCAGTAGATTACGCTCCCGCAGGGAAATTCAGCCAGCCAGTGCCTTGCCAATAGCAGCAGCAGCCTGGACTTTAGACTTCAGATCGGAACCACAGTTGTGCAATTGGGGCAGGCAGAGAGGCAGGAGATTAGGTCGGACAACCAGGTGGAAGCAAATAAAAAACCACAGACTGGGTGTTGCCGGGTTGTCAAAGGGCTGTATTTGGTCTGGATTTGAGAGTCTAGGTCTCAGGCCAACAAGCTTATAAAGGTGGCTTAAACCCTGTTTTCAGCATTGATCTGTTGCTTTAAAAAAAAAAAAAAAGGGACACAGAAACCAAATCAAATTGCTAATCAAGAAGTGATGAGTCAAAGGCAGAATCCTTGACAAAGGAGTTCTCAGCTGGACTTCGTGATGTATATCCCTGGGCTGTGAGCAACCATGAGGGATCTCTGTGACTGATGCTCCAAGTTGCTCCAAGAACAATGTCTCTCTCTTCCTTGGCTTGTGATTGGAATTTTTATTCCCCGTGATCCCTTTGGCTAAACTCCACACTGAGTCCTTTATTGACTTTGTAACTTTTGCAGCACAGCTGTGTAACATCTGGATAATTTTTTGTACTGTTTTTCTGCTGATTTTCACTTAAAGAGATGTTTGCCTATCAAATCAATTTAATCTCCTATAGGTGGGTTTCTGATTGCCTTAAATAGACTTGCCTCCTCACATTTGCTCGTGAGGGTTAAAGGAGGTTATGCACATGAAAGTCTGTCCTAAACTATAAGTTGCTACACCAATGTAATTATTGCCTTGTTCACCTGTTATCCGTCCTAGGTAGGCATGCCACTTATACTGTAGAAACTGGGAGAAATCAAACAATATTCTCAGACCAACCATCTGGATTTGGCTTCTCAGAAAACTAACAAAGTCAATTGGTAGTGGCAACATAATCTGTGGGGCCCAGTGTAAAAATTATTACAAATTTCAAGATGGCAGCAGCAGCATATGGGACCCATACAAGCACAAAGCCCTGGTCAGACATGGTGGCACATACCTATAGTCCCAACATTTTGGGAGACAGAGGTGGGTGGATCCCTTGAGCTCAGGAGTTCAAGACCAGCCTGGGCAACTTGGCGAAATCCCGTCTCTATAAAAAACACAAAAATTAACTGGGTGGGATGGTGTGCACCTGTAGTCCCGGCTACTTGGGAGGCTAATGTGGCAGGATCCTTTGAGTCCGGGAGGTCAAGGCTGCAGTGAGTCGAGATTGTGCCACTGCACTCCAGCCTAGGCGACAAAGTGAGACCCTGTCTCAAAAACTAAAAATAAGCATGAGGCCCTGTGTTGCTGATTGCCCAAAGGGCACACCCACGGGACTGACCTTGATATTCAATGTACTCACAGCACTGATCAGCATGCAAAATGCATCAGCTACTGCATCTACCTCCACCCACAAGTGGATCAAAGAATTTAGTACCAAACGTGGGAGCTGTGAGGGGAGGCGAACAGTTCTTTAAGATCTACAAAGCATGTAAGCGCTGAGGAAGATGGCTTGATACGGAAGGGGAAGAATTTCTTTTCAGGCATAAAAAGCTTAATTAAAAGCCAGCTGGTCTTCAAGTCCAGGATATCTTCATTCCCATTTCAGCTCCATGTGACACTGACCAACTCATTTGACATAATGTACGTGGGTATGCTTTGTGCGTTATAAATGTGTAAACGCGCATGACAATTAAGTGTCAATTCTTACTGTTGCCCTTTCTAAAGGTAGTTCTTGGCCCTTTTAGGAGACACACACACTTCCTGACCCTCGGCCACACCAGTGTCGTCACTCTACAGCCTACAGTTCTATACTCTTTCTAAAGCAAAGTCGGGGAGGGCTTTATTGTCCCAAATCACAAATCAGTCTTTTTTTTCCCCCCCCCATTTCTTTTCTGGTTCTCACTTCCTCTGTTCTAAAACAAAACAAAACAAACAAACAAACAAAAAACAAAAATAAACCAACCTGTCAATTGGTTAATTTCCCACGCAACCTTCTTGGAAGTCTGCGACGCTTTGAAGAGTAGGGTGTGGGAGGAAGTGTTGGCCCTGCTCACCCCGCCTGACCTCCCTGGGCTGTGACGTCAGAGCTCTATTTACATAGCTGAGGGACTGGGAATGCCGGAGTGGAAGGAGGAGGTGAGGAACAATTCCGGAGGACACACCACATCCCTGATTTTCTTTCCTGCTGGCTTCTCAGCTGCTCCAAGCAGCAAAGAGAGAAGAAATCATAAGGTTCTGCTCTGTCATTTGGAGCCATCTGTTTCCTTTCTTTTTCCTTCCCTAGAAACTTTTTTCAATAAACAGTATAAAGGAGACACCAGAGGATGTCTACAAGACCAAATTAATCTTTCTTCAAATGTAGACTTTTGGAAACCTTTGGCATTTACAGAAAAAGTCTCCGATGCTGCTGTTCTTTCCTCCACATCTCAAATGTACTAGAAAAGATCACATGATTTGGGAGGCCAAGGTGGGCGGATCACCTGAGGTCGGGAGTTCGAGACCAGCCTAACCAACATGGAGAAACCTCGTCTTTACTAAAAATACAAAAAATTAGGCAGTTGTGGTGGTGTGTGCCTATAATCCCAGCTACTTGGGAGGCTGAGGCAGGAGAATCGCTTGAACCTGGGAGGCAGAGGTTGCGGTGAGCTGAGATCGCACCACTGCACTCTAGCTTGGGCAACAAGAGCTAAACTCCGTCTCAAAAAAAAAAAAAGAAAAGAAAAGAAAAGATGACATGATAAGAGGCTCCCTTATTTACTGCATCTGGCTGAGGTAAAGAGAGCTGATGATTCTTTCCAGCAAAATGCACTCAGTATACATTTTCCAGAGGCTAAGTGTGGTGGCTCACACCTGTAATCTCAGCTCCCACTTTGGGAGACTGAGGTGGGAGGATCGCTTGAGTCTAGGAGTTCAAAACAAGCTGAGTAACATAGGGAGACCCCATCTTCCCCCCAAAAATGTAAAAACTAGCTGAGCATGGTGGTGAACCCCTGTGGTCCCAGTACTTGGGAGGCTGAGGTGGGAAGATGACTTAAGTTCAGGAGTTTGAGGCTGCAGTGAGCTACGATCCTATCACTGTACTCCAGCCTGGATGACAGAGCAAGACCTTGTCTCCTAAACAAACAAACAAACGTCTATTCCCTAGGCACCTACAATATGCCAAGCACCACGTGGGGGTGATGGAGATAAAGTCAAATAAATTGGAATTTCTTTTGCAGACTGTATGTTCTTCGAGGTCAGGGGTATTATCTTATTTCATTCTGTACCCCTAGCACATAGCAGAATGCCAGCATGTAATAGCTACTCCATAAATATTTGAGGAGTATGTATTTGCTCACAGAAATCATTGTCTTGAGCTGAACAAAACTGGATTGTGCACATAATTTAGGGAAGAATTTACTGTATCTTTAAAATCACGTTGTTATCTTTGGCCATGAGAAAAAAATCTCCAGGAGGCGGAAACAATTGGCATTTGTGAAGCACATACTGTTATTTTAGGTACCATTAGAAGCACTTTGCATGGATCAAATAGTTTAATCCTTTTAATCGTCCTAACAACCCTATGAGGTAGGCACTATCGTTATCCAGGTTTTATGGATAAGACGTTAAACCACAGAGAGGTAAAATAACTTGCCTGGCTCCAGAGGCCTTGATCTTGATCTCCCTTATTGCAGCTGCCTAATCCCTCCAAAACCAAGCACAGGGAGAACAAATTAAAACAGGAACTTTCACACTTTTTTGGACCACATTCACAGTAAAAAAATAAAATTTACGGCCGGGCGCGGTGGCTCAAGCCTGTAATCCCAGCACTTTGGGAGGCCGAGGCGGGCGGATCACGAGGTCAGGAGATCGAGACCATCCTGGCTAACATGGTGAAACCCCGTCTCTACTAAAAATACAAAAAACTAGCCGGGCGTGGTGGCGGGCGCCTGTAGTCCCAGCTACTCGGAGGCTGAGGCAGGAGAATGGCCTGAACCTGGGAGGCGGAGCTTGCAGTGAGCCGAGATCGCGCCACTGCATCCAGCCTGGGTGACACAGCGCGAGACTCCGTCTCAAAAAAAAAAATAAAATAAAATAAAATAAAATAAAATAAAATAAAATAAAATTTACACCAACACCTATTTATAAAACTGAAGCAAAAGTTTCAGGAAACAATATCCAACCAATGTATTTTCCAACACATTCTAGTTTATTATTATTTTTTTAAAAGATGACCAAAATCCACTAATTTGATTTCAAAATATATAGCTTGAGAAACTCTAGGTCAGGGAAAAGAGCCCAACACTGACTGGCTGCCCTGAGCCTGCTGTGATGAAAACATTTTCTCTTTCTGAACTTTCCCTTCTGGGGCAATTCAATTACAATGTCTGTAGTGTGCCCGATGCCTCCTTTAGCAGACTGCTTCCAAGAAGCATTTCAGACCCTGAACTTCTGGAAATCTTTCCTCTGCCCCTCTTCTGGGTCACTTTACCTCTGCGCGCTGCCATCTTGAATGGAATCTTCTGCAAATGTGACTCCAGTCATATCTGCAGACCTGGTCCATGGGAAGCATGCATCTTTGTCCACCCTCAACCCCCTACATTGAGGGTGAAGCTGCTGTCTTCTCTCTTCCTGCTCTGTTCTCTAAGGCCAATCCAGCCACAACTTCCCAAACAATTCTTATGTCCCACCTCCTAAGCTAGGGGGACACAAGTCAAGCTCTCTGATTGATACTTGAAGGGGATAGAGGCAGAGCACACTGATATCTCCAAAGGAATTCTCCCTCCCTCCCCTCTTCAACTTCACTCCTTTATAAATTGAAATTAGTTATGGGCAGAAAGGGTTTCACAATCTTTTTGCATGACCTGGATTTTCTAGGACTTGGAATGTGTACCAATTTGCATCTATTACAAAGATTTTTCCCTTGGCAGCCTCTTCCAAAAGTATGAAGAAATCAAGGGCTCCATTTGCACATCATCTTACAGATGGGTAGGTGTAAGTGGAGGAAACAGGAAGAAATGAGCAAAGGCTTGGAATCTGGATAAGCAATCAGAGTTTGGGGATTACTACGGAACATGAGCTTGCTATGGAGAGTCCAGGTGTGGTAAAACTCCACAGGGAACAAAAGATAGCTATGAGTCAAAGGAAAAGCAACAACAGGTGGGCCAAGAAGCTTGCCAGGGGCTTAGATTTAAATTTACTCTCTCCTGGCATTAGTTGACCATTCTGGTCCAGTCTGTGCTCTGGATCCTCGTTACATCCCAATTCCTCCAGGCTCAGAGACTTTGTGCCTATCACAGTGTATCAAGTTGATTAAGGCTTGTGTGTCTATGAAGTTTCTGCCTTTTTGCTGCCTCTGCTAAAAGGTTGATCTCCAACTTTGCTAACTTTAATCTGGTGCCTGAAACAATCCAGCTAGCAGGGGCAAGAGCCAAGCAAAGGATGAACGGACATGTCCTGCAGAAGCTGAACTGGTGGGCCTGCAGATCGTCCTCACTTACCCTCCAGCATCCACAGCTCACAGGGACCCAAGTCTCAGATGTTCACAACTCCAGGGCATGGCAGCTAAGCCTGATTCTACTAAGATGATGTCCCTCTGAATGTGAGCTGAAAACTAAGATTCGACGCTCAGCTCTGAGGTATGTTGGCTACATGGTTTGAGTTGGTCTCAGTTTATCTTTGTCTTTCAATTTCTTCTGAAGTGCAGTAACAATGACATCTAGCTAGATGATTCAGATGTATTGTGATGAACAATGAAGTGATATAAAGAAAAGCAAATTGAAATTCTTGCTGCTACAACTGCTGAAATTTACTGGTTTAGTAGATGAACTGGAGAAAATATACTCACTCACATGTTGACTCTCTATGGTGAAACATGGGGACTTAATTTTTTTTTTTTCTTTTTCGAGACGGGATATCACTGTCACCCAGTCTGGAGTCTGGAGTGCCATGATGCAATTATGGCTCATTGCAGCCTCTAATCTCCTAGACTCAAGCTATCCTCCCACCTCGGCTTCCTGAGTAGCTGGGACCACAGGCACACACCTCCACACCCAGCTATTTTTTGTATCTTTTGTAGAGACAGGGTTTCACCGTGTTGCCCAGGCTGTCCTTGAACTCCAGGATCAAGTGATCCCCCTACCTCTGCCCCCAAAATGCTAGGACTATAGGCGTGAACCACCATGCTGGCCTCGTTTTTCTTTTTTTTAAATTTTTTTCCATTTCTTTTTCTTTTTTCTTTTGAATGTTCAATGTGCATCTAGTTATCTTTGTTTAACTTTTCAAATGTTACGAAGAACGAGATATCTTCAATGTAGTTAAGCTGTGGCAGTAACAAAGCAAGACTGTCTAAAAAGGAAGAAAATAAACTTTCCAAAGAGCAAAGAATCCCAGGTAACATTGCCTTCCGTCTTCTAAAATTTCAAAAACAAACTCAAACCAAATCCACAGAAAATAGTAGAGAACAGAATAAATCAGCTGGTCAGACAAAGGGCCAGGGGAAAAGTCTGGTTGTAAAATATGCTGGGAATCTCAGAATCTTTATATCAGGTTTTGTTGATTTCAGGAGATAAAATGTAAAATAAAACAAAATCTTCATTTGGCAGAAATTCTGTACTAGGTGAGGAGTCATTCATAAATTTGAAATATCCTCAAATCAGTAATCAAAACAACTCCCCAGGCAACCCTAGAAAATATTTTGAAGGCTCAGAAAGACGTAAAGGGACTCTGAAATGAGCCTGAAATTCCCATGACGGACTTGTAGTTAGCAGCTGGTGTATGTTTACGTGGAGCCAGGCAGAACTCACACCTGGGAATCTGCTCAGTGCCCTAGAGGTAGTGACTCCTAGGCTTGACATGGACTGCTTCCAGAAAATGCTTGAGGCGCTGCCTATTATGTGTATGTTGTTGACATGAAAATAGAGAAAATAGAGAATGAGTGAGGAGGAAGGAAGTATAACTAATCAAACCAAACAGAAGTTACCTAGTATTTCTTAGCATTGGAGGCCTTTTTATGCAGTGAAGTCTTCTAAGGAACCCATATATAAAACAATTAGTTACCTAGTATTTCTTAGCATTGGAGGCCTTTTTACGCAATGAAGTCTTCTAAGGAACCCATATATAGAACAATTAGTGTGACCTGAGTCCATGGGCGAGAATAAGTCAATGAATAAAAATAAAACAATTAAGAGTGCTGCACAAGCCAGGTGCAATGATCCAGGCCTGTGATTTCGGCTCCTTGGGAGACTGAGGCTGGAGGATCACTTGATGCCAGAAATTTGAGGCTGCAATGAGCTATGATCACGTTACTGCACTCCAGCCTGGGTGACAGAGCAAGACCCTGACTGTTTTAAAAAAAAAGTGCTGAGCACAGTGGCACGTACGTGTAGTCCCAGTTACTGAGAAGGCTAAGGCAGGCGGATCCCTTGAGCCCAGGAGTTCTAGGCTGCAGTGAGCTATGATCATGCCACTGCACACCAGCCTGGGCAACAGAGCGAGATCCCATCTCTAAAAAAATTTAAAACAAACAAATGAAAAATGTTGCTGTCTTAAGGTTGGGAAGGGACAGAGATCCCTTTGTTTGCTCATCACCAAGACTTCCGTGAGGCCCCAGGGCTCTTTGTAGAACGTTTTGAAACTCACAGTTCTAAGTAATTATAGTTACTGTAACTGAACTAATTTAGTCCTAAGCTTCCTGCAATCAAGATAGAGAAACACTATGGACGGCGTTTCTCTTCTTCTTTAGATTAAAAAAAAAAGTTTTAGTCAGAATGTTAGTTAAAACATTAGTTTACCTGAAACATGTTAGTTTCAGGTAAAATGCTCAATACATTTTCAGATGAAGCTGCTCAAAATTAAAGTAAGAGTCCAATTGTTAAATGAAAAAAAAAATACAATTACTATCTCCTCTGTTTCCAGACTTTATAGACCCTCATAGTTGTTTTGTCTAATACAGTGGCCACTAGACACATATGGCATTTACAGTATTTATTGATGAAACGCTCTATAAGGATTTATTGATGCAAGTAAAGAAATGCTCTATAGAGTATGTTTGTGGGGTTTTTCCACATTAATAGTTGGGCTCATTAAATTTAGAAGTACTTTACCTGAAAAGATGTCTAAAAACCGAATGAAAACATACTGGGCATGAAATTTGCAAACACAATATCCTGTTTAAAAATAAGTTGGCTGAGCATGGTGGCTCACGCCTGTAATCCCAACACTTTTGGAGGCCAACGCAGGCGGATCCCCTGAGGTCAGGAGTTTGAGACCAGCTTGGCTAACATGGTGAAACCCCGTCTCTACTAAAAATACAAAAATTAGACAGGCGTGGTGGCAGGTGCCTGTAATCCCATCTATTCAGGAAGCTGAGGCAGGAGAATTGCTTGAACCTAGGAGGCAGAGGTTGCAGTGAGCCAAGATTATGCCATTGCATTCCAGCCTGGGCAACACAGCGAGACTCCATCTTAAAAAAAAAAAATAGTTCACCCTGGTTGCTAAGTGAGTAGATTTTAAGTGTTCTGCCCACAAATAAATGAGGTTAAAAAAGCATTCGATCTTTTGCTACTAAGTAAAAGAATATACAATATGGAAGATGTAAAGAAAAAAAGTTCATCCCATGTTTCCCAACTTTCTGAACACTCTCGAAATACATAACTTTTTTTTTTTTTTTTTTTGGATACTCTGTCACCTAGGCTCGAGTGCAGTAGCACGATCTTGTCTCACTGCAACCTCTACCTCCCAGATTCAAGCGATTCTCATGCCTCAGCCTCCTGAGTAACTGGGATTACAAGCATGCACCACCATGCCTGGCTAATTTTTGTATTTTTAGTAGAGGCAGTGGTTTCGCCATGTTGGCCAAGCTGGTCTTGAACTCCTGGCTTCAAGTGATCCACTGCCTCGGCCTCCCAAAGTACTAGGATTACAGATGTGTGAGCCACTGTGCCTGGCCCATAATTAAATTTTTAAAGGCTAATTTTTCTTTTCATCAAGATATACCTGCATATAGTTTGAAGAATCAAATTGTTCTACAAGTTATATTAAGAAAAAGAAACATTAACCTGTCATTAACATCACATCCCACTTCCCATTTCTTAAAAGCAACCAACTTCAAACCTTTCAGCTATTTAAGATCTATCTGCCTAACTCTGTGAGATGCTTAGATTGCTGCTTGTTTCCAGGCAAGGCATCTATCTACTCATTCTCACTAACGCAAGATGAGCAGTTTGTCTCCAGATCCCTCCCTTCTGTTGCCACCCCTGCATACTTCCCATTTCCTCCTCCTCCAGTTAATACACACAACATTTTGTTACATAAAAATTCAGTGCTATAATTCTATGACCATGTAAATGATAGTCATACCTGAGCTATACAGAACTTTTTTTTTGAGATGGGCTCTCACTCTGTCACCCAGGCTGGAGTGCAGTGGCACCATCTCCGCTGGGTTCAGTTGCCCTACATCAGCCTCTTCAGTTGCTGAGATTACAGATGCCTGCCACCACACTCAGCTAATTTTTATTTTATTTTATCTTATTTATTTATTTATTTTGAGAGGGAGTCTCACTCTGTCACCCAGGCTGGAGTGCAGTGGCACGATCTTGGCTCACTGCAACCTCCGCCGCCTGGGTTCACGCCATTCTCCCACCTCAGCCTCCTGAGTAGTTGGGACTACAGGCGCCCGCCACCACACCCAGCTAATTTTGTTTTTGTTTTTTTTTTTGTATTTTTAGTAGAAACGGGGGTTTCACCATGTTAGCCAGGATGGTCTCTATCTCTTGACCTCGTGATCCGCCTGCCTCGGCCTCCCAAAATGCTGGGATTACAGGCGTGAGCCACCGCGCCTGGCTAATTTTTGTATTTTTAGTAGAGAGAGTGTTTCACCATGTTGGCCAGGCTGCTCTTAAACTCCTGACCTCAAGTGATCCACCCACCTCGGCCTCCCAAAGTGCTAGGATTACAGGTATGAGCCACAGCGCCCGGCCTATACAGAACATTATTTGTCTGTACACAAGGATAAAGCTTGATGAATTTTCTAAGGGAGCACACTAGGCAACCATTGCCCCAACCTAGAAATAGGACAGTAAAACAGAAGCTCCCAACACCCTTATGATCCTCCTGTCAACCCTGTCCTCAAGAATCAACCTCATCTTTATTGCTGTAGATCAGCGGTCCCCAACCTTTTTGGTACCAGGGACCGGTTTCCTGGAAGACAATTTTTTCATGGACCAGTCGTGGGGATGGTTTCCAGATGAAACTCTTCCACTGCATTGGATTATTGTAAGGAGCGAGCAACCTAGATCCCTCGCATGCATAGTTCACAATAGGGTTTGCGCTCTGGGGAATCTCATGCCCCCGCTGATCTGACAGGAGGAGGAGCTCGGATGCTGTATTAGTCCATTCTCACACTGCTATAAAGAACTGCTCGAGACTGGGAAATTTATAAAGGAAAGAGATTTAATTGACTCAGTTCCACATGGCTGGTGGTTCCCCCCACCATGATTCAATCACCTCCACCTGGTCTCTTCCTTGACAGGTGGGATTAGGGGATTGTAATTCAAGATGAGATTTGGGTGGGGACACAAAGCCTAACCAGATCAGGTGGTAATGCTCACTCGCCAGCAGCTTACCTCCTGCTATATGGCCCAGTTCCTAATATACTAATCCATGGCCATGGTACAGATCCATGGTCTGGGGTTGGGGACCCCAGATGTAGATGACTTTTGCCTGTTCTTGAAATTTATATACATATTTATTTTTGCGAGGTGTCTGGTTTCTTTTACTGTTCTTTTTCTAGCTTTTTGAGATGAAAGCTTAGATCATGACTCATCTTCCATCTTGTCTAATAGCATTTAAAACTATAAATCTTTTAAGTGTTAGCTGCATTCTCCATATGTTTGTGTCACATATTATCATTCATTACAAAATAGCTTTACATTGTGACATTTTTGTATTTTTATGCCTAATTGATTTCTCCATTGCATTGTGTTCAGTATGTTCTTTATAGCAGTCCTTAGAAATTTGCTGATACTTTTATATATCGTAGACAATAGCTGCGGTTGGAATCACTTGATTAGCTGATAATAGTCATTCTCCAAGATTTAGCAAATTTCTGTGCAGGCTAAACAGATATAATAGCGGCCTCTATCCTCAAACTTTCTGTTTTTTTGTTTTTTTTTGGAGACAGGGTCTCCGTATGTTGTACGAACTGGAGTGCAGTGGCTATTCATGGACATGATTAGACTATACCGCAGTCTCGAACTCCTGAGCTCAAGCTATTCTCCCACCTCAGTTGACCAAATAGCTGGAACCATAGGCCCACACCACCACACACAGCTCATCTTTCAGGATTTTTGATGATGACCTCTCCAATTTTCCTGGAGATGTAGCATTGTTGTGGTTTACTATCCTGGCTTCTACTTGGCACTTGTAATGGTCAGGGAACCTAAGTGGAAATTCTGACAGTAGTCAAGTATGTCTATCTCAAATATACACATGGGAACAAGCAAAATAAGCACAGGGCAGGTCCAGGGACTTACTGAGCTACCTGAGAAATGACAAGCTGGGGTTCAAATTCCATTTATGATCTGACCTAAAAGGCAGCCAATTGTCAAAGAAATGTCGAGTCACAGCCACATCAGAGTATCAATGGTGAATTTGGAGCTGATAGCACAGTCATAGAATTAAGTCTCATAGTTCACCAATTCTCTTGTTTAATATATATTTAACCTATCCATTGAATTTTTAATTTCAATTTTTCTTTATAACTATATATTCTATTTTGGACAATTCTCAATTATCTGCCCAATTTTTACTTTACTTTAAATTTTAATAGAGACAGGATCTTACTATGTTGCCCAGGCTGGAGTGCCGTGGCTAGTCACAAGTGCCCATAACAGCACACTACAGCCTTCAATTTCTGGCCTCAAGTAATCCTCCTGCTTCAGCCTCTCAAATAGCTAGGATTATAGGTGCATGCCACAGCACCCAGCTGCCCAATTTTATACACCTTGCCATTTTACCATTTTTGTTACTCTTTTATTTCATTATACATATTAAACAGTCATTTCAAATTCTGTATCTGATAACCCTGGATCTGCCATCTCTGTAGAGCTTATTCTACAATTTGTTTCTGCTAAGTTTGTTTATGATGGCATCTTTTTTGGCAGAATAGTTTTGTTTCTTGGCTCCATCTCTGAAGTCCGGACTTCCACTTCTATCTCCCAATCAAACTGCAGGCTTGTAAGCCTCCAAAGTTGAGGAAGATGGGAGTTCTGGGGATGAGTGTTCAAAGAGTACCAGCATGCAACAGGGAAAGGCACGTTGAGTTCCAGGTTGCTGCTTATGGGGTTGGTAGCAAAAGACAAGAAGGTTACAGAACTCTGTTTGGGGGCACGAGTTATGCAAGGGAACCCAGACCTATCTATACTGTTCTGGCTCTTCTAACTCCAAAATGTAACGGGAACCCTTACCCTCAGGAAGTGGACTTCAGTAGCGATGCCCTGTGAATGCTCTCCAAATAAACCTCAGTCACTTTGTTGCAGACATAAAACACAGGGGATCCTGAAGGCAAGGCCCTTTGTTGTAGAACTACAGCTGCCACCTATATCTTGCTCTTCAGGCAACTTAACACACTTAGAGTAGCAATCAGTCAATGAATTCGAAATACATAAAGTAAATGATTCAAGATGACACAGGGAAAGAAAAAATATCACTTAGTTAAAATTTATTTCAAGGCCTGAAAACATTCAGACTAATCAAAATGGTACTACTGTAACTTCTTATAACACATAATATAAAAGCTTTTGAAAAATATAGACACAACCCCTCAACAACACACTATCCGATTCTCAAAAGCAATGGCTATTTAACCAGATATAAAGGGACAATAACATATCAAAGAACTTTCACACACCTAAAGAGAGCATTCAGCAGCAAGCTAGTCAGACAACACAAACACAAATATTTTCACATTTCCCACGTTTGTTTTTAACTTTACTTCATAAAGCCACTGATAATTGAGGCTTCTTTCAAGTATAAGATTTCTAAAATTAAAAACTGTTTTTGACATATTTTTATAAAGAAATAAAAAGCAAACACAATCCAACTGTATTTATATGAGTCCCTCTTCTCCAACAGCTTTAGATGTTTTTCTGAATACTTTTTATCCAAAATAAAGTATTTTTATTAAAATCAGTTCTCATTCATTTATGCAGATTAGGGGAAAATGATTCATAATAAATTAACTTTAACATTACCTTCTATCTGCTTCTACCTCTATCCTCCCCCATCACCACCAAATCTGTTGCTACAGTGAACAATGATGCAATGTACTGTTGAACAATGATGCAATCTGTAATCTGAATTTCCCACATATTAGTTAGTAGGAGGAAAAATCCACAGTATGAAGGCTATTAAACTAAAACTTTATGCTCTTCCCTCAAGCTGTAAGTACTCTTTAGACTAGCATTAAATTACATCGTGCATATACAACTACACCCGTTTAGATTTGCCTTGGAATATAATTAATTTCAAAGCCTTAAATATTAAAAATAATTTTACAACTATTTCATAGTTTGGCTCTTAAATAGTTTTGCTGGGGGTGGGGGAAACATTTTGTGTTATTTAAGAAATTGATACGTGTAAATGTGTTCACTTAAATCTTGAGAAAACCTAAGGATGAAGTCTGTTGTTTTGTTTTTCCTAAAAAAGGAAAAAAGAACAAAAGAAAAATGTTGAAAAACAAGAATATTTACTGTTAAAAAGAAGAAACATTATCCAGCAAAAAGGAGACATATAGATTTGAAAACACTTATTTTACTGTCTTCAACGGCAACAAAAAACAGATAGGCAGGGGAAGTCCAGAGGACTCAGAACTGAAGCAGCTCTATACAATAATGAAGGTGGTACAATGTGACTGCAAAGAAAATGACTACAACAAAATTTTATAAACATCTTCATGTTTGTAATGTATTAATGCCCAAAAATACAAAGTCTGAGTTTCTTTCTCACAGGTTTATGATAAACTATCAACCTTCTATTTAATGCATTTCCTTTTTTTTTATTATAGAGATGGGGTCTCGCTATGTTGCCCAGACTGGTCTTGAACTCATGAGCTCAAGCAATCCTCCCACCTCAGCTCCCAAAGTGCTCGGATTGATTACAGGTGTGAGCCACTGCACTTGGCCTTAATGCATTTACTTTTATAAGCCTTCTCTGTTTAGAAGTACACACTATACAATTACATATATGCTGGTATTTTATCATGAAAATTTTAATTTTCATCTCAAACTAGTGACTTGCCTTTTTACCCATACTTACACACATGTAATACCTTTCTAGTGGTACATTTTAATCAATATATATTCTTTAAATCTTGATTTTTAACTGTATCTTTTTCGTGCTATGACATGATGGCCTTAATTTAACAGTTGAAGCATGATATGGTAACTATGTTGTACTGTTCAAACTAATTCACAACTGTAGCAAAGTGTTTGATTTTTAGTATATAACCAAGATGAGGCTGGACAGTAATAAACACAGAAACACTAGAAAACAGTGAATGAATAAATATGATTTTTCATCAGTGGCCATTCATTATTTTGCTTTTAGAAACCTGGAAGAAATTGTCTTCTTTGACTTTCAAATGTTCTGGTAAATCTAGTTGTTTCTTAGCTTCTTCAATATCACCTTGAATTGCTGAAATAAGTGACTCTGCAGAGAGAATATACCAGGTAAAAATTATGAAAACCCATTAACATACTCTTTACTACTCCTGTGTTTAGCCTCTCCTAAAAACTCACAGGCTGGCAGTATCTCTGGCACAGGGTAGATACCCAATAAATGTTCGTTCCATCAATCCTTCCAGGCCTAAGTCAATGGTACACAAAAGATATGTCCCTAGGCCAGACACAGTGGCTCACGCCTGTAATCCTAGTACTTTGGGAGGCTGAGGCGGGCAGATCACCTGAGGTAGTCAGGTGTTCAAGACCAGCCTGGCCAACATGGTGAAACCCGTCTCTACTAAAAATACAAAAATTAGCGGGGTGTGGCAGTGGGTGCCTGTAATCCCAGCTACTCAGGAGTCTGAGACAGGAGAATCACTTGAACCTGGGAGGTGGAGGCTGCAGTGAGAGGGGCCACTGCACTCCAGCCTGGGCAACAAAGAGCAAAACTCTGTCTCAAAAAAAAAAAAAAAAAAAAGGTATGTCCCTAATCTTACAATTTAAGAGAAAGGCACAGGCATAAATGTACACCGCAAATATCAAATGGAGGAAAAAAGCATTCACTATTCTTTTTGGTTGGTATTTACACTTGTAAAAGAAACTTTATAACAGAGTTAAAACCATCACACTGCACTAATACATACCTGATAACATTTGTTTCAAATGTTCTCTGATTTATTATATCTCAAACTTCACGCATTTTGAAAGACTTCATTAACTTCATACTGCTGGAGAGAAGCAGCCAGCCTGCTAGGTTCGAAGCTAGGCTCCGTTATTTACTATGTGACTTTGAGAATGTTACCTCATCTCTCTGTGCCATTTCCTCACCTGACAAATAGGCAAAATAATCCCTCACAGGTGAAAGAAGATAAATTCATGTAAAGCACTTAAAACGGTGCTTGGCATATATGAAATGCTCAAATATTATCTGTCCTGCCATCATTATTACTGGTAGTAGTGGTAGAGGTACCTGCGGTAGCAGTAGTAATATTTAAGAAGATCAAAATAAGAACTTACCTAAAGAATCAAAGTTTTTTTCTGGTCTCAGGTAGCCAACAATGGCGACATTGAGGATTTCCCCATAGAAGTCCTCTTTGAAGGTATGCATGATATGTGTTTCCTGTAGTCAAGACATGTTAGAAAGAGTGCTATCAGACTACAGTGTACTGAAATCTGAAATATATCTTCATATTTATGGTGAGTTAATTTAAATGAAACAATCAACACTCCTTAAACTTTTAAAGATTTACCTTAAAATCTAAGTGCAGTTTTTCCTAAATTTTCCCAGCACTCCTGTTTGTGCCCCTATCTTATAAACATAACTGAGTGAGGTGGCAGTGTCTGGCATGATTTGCCATTACTTAAAAACAAACAAACAAACAAAAACTGACATGTATCCAAGAAGGTAAATATCTTATCAAGGTGAGAAACCAGGACATCAAAGAGGGAATGAGCAAAGTATTAAAAGACGGTACTACTAAACAACTAGTTGTAAGGTCAGGATTTGCACACCTCTGACACACAACACGTATGGAAACTTCAGAGTTTGGCAGAGCTGAGGATTGATGGGGCAGGAAAGCCATGCAGCTTCCTGATCAGGGAGTGAAGTGGCAAAAGGGTTCAGGGCACATTAAAGCAAAATGCTGCATGAGGTAGAAAGTGCCTCAGAAGCTAGTTCAGCTAAATCATCGGGGCAGTACCATGGTTAAGAGCACTGATTTACAGTCAAGAGTCTGGGTTTCCACACTTGGTTAACTGCATAACTAGCTTCCATGGGGCTCAGTTTTCTCATGTGTAATGGGCAGGGGGCACTTTGAGTTAGAAGATACATAAAGTACACCATGGCTTTGGGGCCATGAACCAATATATCTGACGTGTATTCTTTCTTTTCAGTAAACATTTGAATAATAAAAAAGAAACTAAGATATGTAAGACCAGTCAGGCGCAGCGGGTCACGCCTGTAATCCCAGCACTTTGGGAGGCTGAGACAGGAGGATTGCTTGAGCCCAAAAGTTTGAGACCAGTCTGGGTAACATGCAGAAACCTCATCTCTATAAAAAAAAATTTAAAATAGCCAGGCATGGTGGTACATGCCTGTGGTCCTTCCTAGCTACTCGGGAGGCTGTCATGGGAGGATCACTTCAGCCCAGAAAGTTGAGGCTGCAGTGAGCTGAGACTGCACCATTACACTGCAGCCTGGGTGGCAGAGAAAGACCCTATCTGAAAAAACAAAACAAAACAAAACAAAACTCTGTTCTTCAACACACCATTGAGTTAAAAAAAAAAAAAAGCAACACACAATGAAAGCAATTTGTAATATAATACACAGTTCCAACAAAGGAAGTGGACCTAGATATGTTACTAAGAACTTATTTAAGGTAAGATAACACATTTTTTTTTTCTTTTTAAAGGGCAAAGGTCTGGCACAGGCACTTCATAGATGTGTGTTACTGGCAAAGGCAAGCAAAAGTTCAATTTTCCGCTGGTAAGGTACGCCTATGTTTCAAATTCAATTTTTCCTAACACTCAAAAGGCATTCATTCCTTAACTGGCTGTATAACAACATTTTTGTTATCTGAGTAGCTAAAGACAAATTAGTCATGGGCTATTGGTCCCCTCCCCTTCTTTTCCTTCCTCATTCAATAGAATGGTATTTTGTGATCTTTCGATTGTTTTCCTTGTCTCCAAAAAATAATTTTCAAATCATTAATATTCAAAAATAACTGAAATACTCAGGAAAATGTTAAGTAGTTCTGGGTCATTACTATTGCTTATGCCAGCATTTAGCTCTGTAGTTTTCCAGCAGTGACACACTTCACTTCTATTAACTCCACACAGAACAAAATGTAGCTTAACTGTAATTTGTTTTTGCCACACATTTGAGCTGACAAAAGATTCAGCCAAATCTAACAGATAAAACACTGAAGTTGTGGGGTCCTGTAAAAAGAGTAGGGCAGAAAAGTATACCCTCAGGTGGTTTAAAAAGGAAAAAGAAAAGCACCACTGTGGGACTGTATCAATAAGCGCCATCCACCATTCACGTAGTAACCTGTTTTATCTTAAGAGGGTGACCAAGTAATTGATGCATGAAGTAAACGGTGAATGAAGTGCATTAATTGTGGCAAGCTCAATTTTATGAAACAGGCTTTTAAATCATTTTTATCTTTGGTAAAGTGAGTCTTTCATAGACAGAAATGATCAAAGTCAGTATTATCATTTTGGTTTGTAACTCCACTCTTTATTTTCTACATAATTTAAAAAATAAATGCATAAAAAAAAATCATTAATCTTTGTTATCTGGTACCACAATGTATAAGGATGTAATCTGAGCTGGATGCAGGCAGCGGCATGCACCCATAGTTCCAGCTCTCTGGAGGCTGAAGGAGGAAGATTACTTGAGCCCACGAGTTTGAAGTCACAGTGTGCTACAACCTGGCCTGTGAACAGCCACTGCACTTCAGTCTGGGCAACACAGTGAGACCCCATCTTAAAAAAAAAAAAAGATGCAATTTGTGAGTGCTGTATGCTACTGAAATTAAGTTGGTATAAACTTTTAGAATTTCAGGATGTTAAATATAAACCCCATGGTAACCACAAAGATAGTATCTATAGAAATACACAGAAAGCAATGAGAAAAGAATTAAAATGTCACTACAAAACAAAAAAGCACACTACCACAAAAGGCAGTAATAGAGGAAATGAGGGACATAAAAGTTATAAGGCATATAAATAGCAAAACAGTAGATGTCCCTCCTTATCACAAATTACTTTAAATGTAAATGAGTTAAACTCTCCAATTAAAAGGCAAAGGTTGCCCAAAATTCCAGTATTTGAACTATGCTGTGATTACCATTGATAAGCTATTTTTGTAACGAATACTGCAGTATATTACTCTACGTCATCATACCATTTTCAGTTACAGAGCAAAATATAATGCTTACCATAGACTTCTTCGTATTCTTGTAATATGGGTTCCATCCTATGCTCACCACCATCTTATGGACATCTCCACTTCCAACACTGGCCCAACCATAGTAAATGCCAGTGGATATATCAGCTGGAAGATTATCTACTACTTGCTCAGGAAAATTAGCTAAACAACAGAAGAAAATATTTTGAGTCTTACAAATTTTGTATTAAATGTCTGTAGCCGAGTGCAATGGCTCATGCCTGTAATTCTAGGACTTTAAGAGGCCAAGGCAGGAGACTCATGTTGAGCTCAGGGGTTTGAGACCAGCCAGGGTAACATAGTGAGATCTTGTCTCTACTAAAAAATTAAAAAATTAGCTGGGCAAGGTGGCCTGCACCTATAGTCTAAGCTACCAGAGAGGCTGAGGCAGGAGGGTCAGTTGAGCCCCACAGATGGAGGCTGCAGTAAGCTATGATCGCACCACCACTGCACTCCAGCCTGAGTGGCAGAGCCAGACTCTGTCTCAAAATAACAATAATAATAATAAACAAACATCTGTAAAAATCACATGCAAGGCTAATGTAAATCATTACATTCACAAAACTCCTACAACTTTGCCTATAATTATCAATCCCATCCTTACATTTTCCGGCTCAGATTTCCCTCTCCTATTTATGTGGATAGGTTATGAATAAAGTACCAGGTAAGTATATAAAGCTCTCCAAAAAAAGCCATACTCTGAGTAGTAGGCAAAAAACAAGTACCAGAGTAGATGGATTTTTTTCAGATCTGTTCTTTCCTAACCAGGTACTGAATCACTTGAAAAGTTGTTGTTTTTTTTTTTTTTTTTTTTTGAGATGGTGTCTCACTCTGTCACCCAGGGCTGGAGGGCAGTGGCACGATCTCACCTCACTGCTGCCTCCCTCTCCCGGATTCAAGCGATTCTCCTGCCTCAGGTTCCAGAGTAGCTGGGATGACAAGCACGCGCCACCATGCCCGGCTAATGCTTGTACTTTTAGTAGAGACGGGTTTTACCATGTTAGCCAGGCTGATCTCGAACTCCTGACCTCAGATGATCCGCCCGCCTCGGCCTCCCAAAGTGCTGGGATTATAGGCGTTGGCCACCAAGCCCGGCCAACGTTTCTTATTTTTGAAATACACAAGCTCAAGGCTGACTTAATAAGTCAAGACGCAGCCCTGGCATGTATTTCTAAGGATGAATTACAGTCAGGTCTCAATTATTGAAATTAAGGTAGACGGACCAAGAAGGTTAGCTGACTCTCATTCAACTACCTATGTTATCATTTGGACACCACATAATTACAAATTAAAAACAAAACCACCTTAGAGCCGGTTTGCGAGTTCAGCCGATCTGGCCCACGATTCGTCTCTAATGGACAAGACAAGCGCCATGCTTGACCAGCTGTACCTCGGCTGGCCAGAGAGGCGTGAACCACGGATCCCGCGATTCAACTCCGGCTTCCCGCTCTCACCACCCCTCAACCCCGTCCCCGAGGAGCTCGGAGCCAGAAGCAGGGACCAGCTCCCTCAACCTGGCCAACGGTCCTCCGCCGCAGACAAGGGGATCCCGGAGGAGGAAGGAAGGGTGTCCCCTCTGCCCGCGGTCCGGAGGCCCCACGACCCAGTCCCGAGTCCCCGGCTGCAGTCTCTCCCCGCTCCCCACGTGACCCGGCCCGGGGGACTCTGGCCGCCCTGCTCTCACCTGTGGGGATGCCCAGCTGCTTGGAGCCGCGGCCGAAGCCCCGCACCACTTGGCCCCGGCAGAAGTAAGGCAGATGCCTCATAATGCAGTCCGCTCGGGGCATGGGCTGCGGCCCGGTTTGCGCGTCCTGCGGAGCCGCCGTCGACGCGGTGCCCAGACCCCGGACCAGTCGGGGGGCACAAGCGTGAGCTCTGCCTGCCGCGGGGCGCAGCACGGGCCGCACTACGCGGACCACACGCCGCGGCGGATCCCTGATGCCGCCGACCCAACAAACGCCGCCCGGCAACTCAAAAGCTGCGTCTCCGCCGGCAGGCAGCTGAGATAGCCGAAGTAAGTGCCGGGTGTGGGCGGGGTGTGGGGAGGGGGCGGCCCGACGCCCAAAGCCGGCCTCCGCGCTGCCGGCGTGCGCTCGCTTCCTCAGCCCAACTCCCCGAGCCCGCTCGGCTTCCGTAGCCCCGCCCCCACCATAGCCCCGCCCCGCGGCGCCCAAGGTCAATATCCCGGGTTTCGTTTCACCCTCAGGCAATGGGAACTAATGTGGAAACCCGGTTTTCAACCTGCGAGCTGCGAAAGCACCATTCTCGAACAATTCTGTTTTTTTTTTTTTTTTCTCCTTCCTCCTGTTCATAACAATCCGGAAGCCAAAGCGAGACGCTCTTTAGTTTCTTGGCAACCGCTGGATTGAACGTCAGGCATCACTCGTTCCTTTCGCTCTTTAAGTATTTATTAAAGCTCCAAAATTCAGCTCAAAGATCGCCTCTTCACAGAGGCTTTTCCTGGCCGCCCTACCGGAAGTGGTCGTCCTCCTCCGGGACCATTGACCACGTTCTGGAGTTACTAATATATTCGAATGTAAGCTCCAGGGAGCAGTCCCTGTCTGTGACGCTGATAACCCCAGTTACCGAGATGGGCGGTGACTGTCCCCTCCAGGCTGTCTCCTTGACAACTTCACAAGCCGGATAACAGGCCGTCCCGCTACTGCAATGCAAATAGAGGCCTTCGGACCCTCGGAGCTGTAAACACGCACGCTCCTAGGGAAGTAGCTCTGGGCTCACTCACAGGAAAAGCAGGGTGCAAGGTTATAAGAAGGTGCATCCTCTTACCTCTCAAAGGTAAAAGACAAAGAAGTTTTTTAATTTATTTTTTTTGTCTCAAAGACAAGTTTTTAAATTTATTTTTAAAATTTTTAATCAATGGAATCCAGAGAAGTTTGTTTTTTTCTTTTTTGGTCTAGACGTTTGTATAAAATTCTGTCCAGACCGTGTAGTCTCTTTCTACCTTACATGTATGTATCTCTGTTAATATTTACCTGATATTAAATTTATGTTCTAGGCCAGGCGCGGTGGCTCACGCCTGTATTCCCGGTAGTTTGAGAGGCCGATGGGGGAGGGTTGACTGAGCCCAGGAGATCGAGGCTGCGGTGAGCTATGATCACGCCACGGCACTCCAGCCTGGGTGACACAGTCAAAGAACTAGAGAAGAGGAAGGAAGGGAGGGAAGGGGAAGGGAAAGTGAAATGGAAGAAAAGGGAAGGGAAGGCGGGGAGGGAAGGGGAGAAGGCCCCAAAGAAGTTGTTATGGTTAGTTACTTATCTATGCGGAATTAAACAAAGAATAATGAGAATAACGATAATAGTAATACCGGTAGTAACAGTAGTAATAGCAAGTTGTGAAAAGCAATTAAATTATCTGGAGACGCTTAAGAGTTATTTTAGCAAGGTCTGTACAGGATTCTCTCACTCTTGACTCCCGTCCTTAATAAGAATGTCGCATTCCTTCTAATATAGGGAGGATGTCTCTCACATGGTAATTTCATCTGCTTCTAAGAAATAGAAAAGAGGTCAGAATGATTTTTTTGTATCTACTGTTTTTCAAGTGCTTTTAATTCAAAGTAGTCAATATGCAAGAATGGCATATTTTTAACTTCATCAGCAGTGATATACCAAATAAGAAAAGCCTGGAGGTGAGAACTTGATAAATCATCCCTGGGTCTTACTCCACTAAGCCCTGGGTTGCAAGAAGGTATGAGAATTAAATGAGATAAAATAATTAAATGAGTCATAGGAGGTAAATGAGGAGTGGTGGTTTTAAGAATAGAGAAAATGCTAAGGATTTTTCACACTGTCTCGTGTAATCCTCTCATCAGCTTTGTTGGAAAGCATTAACCTAAACGTATAAAAAGGACGGGGAGTGGTGGCTCACACCTGTAATCCCAGCACTTTGGGAGATCCGAGGCGAGCAGATTCCTTGAGGAGTTCAAGACCAGCCTGGACAAAATAGGGAGACTTCCGTCTATACAAAAAATTTTAAAATAAAAATAAGAAAGAAGGAGAGAAAAAAGAAAAGCAAAGAAACAATAAAAAGAAAAGAAGAGGAGAAAGTAAGAAAGAAAATTTTAAAAATCAGCCAGGACCTGGCACAGTGGCTCATGCCTGTAATCCCAGCACTTTGGGAGGCTGAGGCCAGTGGATCACTTGAGCTCAGGAGTTGGAGACCAGCCTGGGCAACATGGTGAAACCCTGTCTCTACAAAAAATACAAAAATTAGCCAGGAATGGTGGCGCTCGCCTGTGGTCCTAGATTTACCAGAGGCTGAGGCACGAGAGTCGCTTGAACCTGGCGGCAGTTGCAGTGAGCTGGAGATCACGCCATTGCACTCCAGCCTGGGCGACAGAGCGAGACTGTCTCAGCCAGGTGGTGGTGGCTCGTGCCTATAGCCCCAGCTACTTGGGAAACTGAGGAGTGAGGATCGCCTGAGCCCTGGAATTTGAGGCAGCAGTGAGCTGTAATTGAACCACTGCACTCCAGCCTAATGACAAAGCGAGACACAATCACTAAAAAATAAATAAATAGGCCGGGCACAGTGGATCTCGCCTGTAATCCCAGCACTTTGGGAGACCGAGGCAGGGGGATCACCTGAGGCCAGGAGTTCAATACCAGCCTGGCACACGTGGCAAAACCCCCGTCTCTACTAAAAATACAAAAATTAGCCAGGCATGGCAATGAACGCCTATAATCCCAGCTACTCGAGACGCTGGGGCGGAAGAATCGCTTGAACCCAGGAGGCGGAGGTTGCAGTGAGCTAAGATTGTTCCATTGTACTCCAGCCTGAGTGACAGAACAAGACTCCTTCTCAACAAAAATAAATAAATAAGGAGAGACTTGTAGAATGTTTAAGATGGAACAGTCAGGCTCCAATCTTTAAAACTACCATTTACATGTCAAGTCATATGGGTAATTACTGTGTAATCAACATAGGATATAGAAGAAAGAATTATTATTATTTTAAATTATTTATTTATTTATTTGTTTTTTGCCAGAGTCTCACTCTGTCACCCAGGCTGGAGTGCAGTGGTGCGATCTCGGCTCACCGCAACCTCCACCTCCCAGGCTCAAGCGATTCTCCTGCTGCAGCCTCCCGAGTCCTCCCAGGCTCAAGCGATTCTCCTGCTGCAGCCTCCCGAGTAGCTGAGACGACAGGTGTACACCACCACGCCCGGCTAATTTTTGCATTTTTAATAGAGACAGGTTTTCATCATGTTGGCTAGGCTGTTCTGCAACTCCTGGCCTCAAGTGATTCGCCTTCCTCGGCCTCCCAAGAAGGAAGAATTCTGATCATTTTCTACCACTGCTCAATAGCATTCAATGGCTCCTCCCCTCTGAAGAATAAACCCTCCAAGAATTGTACTTCTCTTTTTTTTTTTTTTTTTTTTTTTTTTGAGACGGAATCTCGTTCTGTCGCCCAGACTGGAGTGCAGTGGCGTGATCTCGACTCACTGCACGCTCCGCCTCCCGGGTTCGTGCCATTCTCCTGCCTCAGCCTCCAAAGTAGCTGGAACTACAGACGCCCGCCACCGCGCTTGGCTAATTTTTTTTTTTTTTTTTTTTTTTTTTTTTTTTTGTATTTTTAGTAGAGATGGGGTTTCACCATGTTAGCCAGGATAGTCTCGATCTCCTGACCTCGTGATCCGCCCATCTCGGCCTCCCAAAGTGCTGGGATTACAGGCATGAGCCACCGCACCCGGCCGAATTGTACTTCTAAGAACTCCCATCAAGTATTTAATCTGTTGATCAAAGCAGACCCCTCCACCTTGCTTCAGAGGCCAAAGAATATGCTTCAAATAATTTTTATTATTTTTCTTATTCATTTGACTCCCAAAGTATGCTACCTAGCATAAATCTAGAGTTAAAAATGTATGTATCTTTGCCAAACTTAACTGCTTTTAACCAAGGAAGTATTCTAAAATATGCTTTTTATTTCCCCCTCTGAACTGCACTTACACATCCTTTCATCTGCCTGCAGGGAAGGACTCCACATCTCTGGTTTAAGTTGTCTCTGTAGAAAGAAGGATCACAAATGAGACTAAAGAGAAAGTAGAACTGGCAACTTGTGAAGGAAAAGAAGGCCCACTCTAAGTAAGCAATAAAAAAATGACCCACTCTAAGTAAGCAATAAAAAATGAATCTGAAGATTTCTTAAAATTCAGCAATAAGAAAATAAGCAACTCAATTTAAAAATGAGCAGAAGATCTGAGTAAGCATATGAAAAGATGTTCAACATCATATATCATGAGGGAAATACACATTAAAACAACAGTGAGATACTACTATATACCAATCAGAATGGCCAACATTCAGAACACTGACAACACCAAATGCTGGCAAGGATGCAGAGCAACAGGAACTTTCATTCATTGTTGGTGGGAATACAAAAATGGTACCGCCCCTTGGAAGACAGTATGGCAGTTTCTTATAAAACTAAACATACTTTTACTGTATTATCCAGAAATTGTGCTCACTTATATTTAATCAAATGAGGTGAAAACTTTTGTCCACACAAAAACCTATTTGTTTTTACCCCAATCCATGTTTATTCCTACTCCCACTGAATGCAAATGGAACAGATGAATGGATGTTTTATTTCTATTTTATTTTATTTTTATTTTGTTTCGCATGGATGTTTATAGCAGCTTTATTCAGAATTGCCAAAACGTGGAAGCAGGTGAGACGTCCTTGAATAGGTGAATGGATAAACAAACTGTTGTATATTCATATAATGCCATACTATTCTGTACTAAAAAGAAATGAGCTATCAAGCCACAAAAAGACATAGAGGAAACGTAACTGCATATTACTAAGTGAAAGAAGCTGGTCCGAAAAGGCTACATACTGCATGATTCCAATTATATTACATTCTGGATAAGGCAAAACTATGGAGACAGTAAACAGATCAGTGGTTACCAGGGTTTGGGGAAGTTGGAGGTAGGAGGGAGGGATGAATGTGAAGCACAGGGGATTTTTAGGGCGGTGAAACTATTCTGCATGATACTGTCCTCATGAATATATGACATTATGCATGTATCGAAACCCATAGAACTATACAGCAACAGCAGTTGCCAACCTAAAACTGCTCTAAATAGTAGAGTCTATTAGTTTTTGAATAATGAATCTAAAAATTGCTAACTTGGAGTCTGACATCAAGGTTCACACCTTCCACACCTAAATAGTTACCAAGTCTCTCCCAATCCATTTTTACCCCTCCTCCCACTGAATGCAAGCCATGACCTCTTACCTGCACAGGTGTAGCCAACTCTCCATTCTCCCAGCCTTAGATTTGACACCAGTCTCTCTCAACCGCTTTTTCATGCTGCAATAACCTTTCAAATGCCAATCTGATAACATCACACTAAAAGTCATGTTGTGCTTCCCCTTGTCTTAGGATCAGTCTAAACTAAACCATTGTTCACAGATTCTCCCTATCACACCCCACAGCTCCTGTCTCTACAATCTCTACCCAGAAGCCCTAGGGAACTTTTCCAGTTCCTCTAACTCACTCTTTGGACTTTGTATAAACAGACTTCCTAGCATGAGACAATGCTACCAGTGGACCAGAGAGCAAGAGAACCCTGTGAGTTAGGTATGCTTGACAATGCCTTCCAGAGAGGTGGGACTTAAGCTGGAGCCTTGGGGCATGTGTGAATCCACTAAACAGAAGAGGAAAGAAAAGTGTCTAGCTAAGGAGAGTTCCTGTGATCATATTTCCAAGAAAGGGATGTGCAATAAACAAGCCAGAACTACTGAACTCTACTGAGAGGTGATAGAGCTTAGTGGTAGGTAAGAGGGACTCTGGCTCTTACACCAGTTTCCTGTCTGTGAGAAAGGAATAATCACCATAGCACCTCATAAAGCATTTGAAAGATTTAAGACTTAATGCATATGAAGCAACTAAATCAGTGTGTAATGTGTAGTAAGCCTTCTGTATTGGCTATTATGATGATGATTACCTGATGATCTGTTATAGAAAATTCATTATAACCAGACTACAGTCCAAATAAGCTTGGCTGAGTATAAATGTCTTCAGAATTCTACCTTGGAAAACAGACATGTAAAATTCCACATAAAAGCCCAATATAGAAAATAAATAATGTTTTATTTATTTATGTATTTACATATTTTTTGTAGAGATGGGATCTCGCTATGTTACCCAGTCTAGAGTGCAGTGGCTATTCACAGGCAAACTCATAGCACACTACAGCCTTGAAATCCTAGAATTAAGCCATCTGCCTGCCTCAGCTTCTTGTATAACTGGAAGTACAGGTGTACAATGCCATGCCATAGAAACAAGTGTTATAACCACAAATGTATGTGTGGTTCAAACTCACAAAATTTACTACATATAGTACAAATTTACTCAATAAGAACACACTAATGAAGTTTACAGTGTAAAGAAAGAAAACTAATTTTTTTTCCTCACCCCTAATGTTTTCTTAGAAGGGACCCCCTGTAACAAAAAACAGAATAACAAAGTAAGAGCAAAACCAAATATTTATTATCATGTATATTTTATATGTATATGGGAGATGCCCAGGGAATGAATAATTCTCAAAGAGGTGACTCAGACCTCTTGCTTATATAAACTTCAATAAAGAACATTAAGGCCCAGCACAGTGACTCACTGCTATAATCCCAGCACTGTGGGAGGCTGAGGCCAGAGGATCCCTTGAGCCCAGGAGGTCGAGGCTGCAGTGAGCCATGATCATGCCACTGCACTCCAGCCTAGGTGACAGAGTAAGACCCTGTCTCAAACAAACAAACAAACAAACAAAAAACACGCTAAATTTCTAAAGAAAGGACAACACAGAGGAAAAGAACTTTGAATCTCTAGAGGTGGCAAATTGTGGGAAGGCAAAATAATGGTAGATGAAGTCCACTTAGCAAAGCTTATTAATGTAGATTCCTCTTGTGCCATCTCCAGCCAGATGAGGGCTAAAGTTGTCTTTAGTAGTTAACTTTTGTCCTTCCAGGTAGAGAGGGAAGAAGGGCACCTTTGTCTTTGTAAATCTGTGTCCTGCCACTAGGTAAAAAGAGGAAGGGCAGAGAGCTTTCGTGTATCTGCTTCCTCCCACTTGCTCTTAGCTTAAAAAATTGTCTGTCAAAGAGGCATATTTTTTGATTAACACATCTGGTTTTCCTTCAGCACTCTCAACTACATCCAAATTTGGTTCTTATCGCTGTTTGTACTGTTTTATCATATTAAATTCAGAAAACGTATTTTAAAATAACATTTTGAAAACTAAATTCATAAAAGACATTTTTAAATGAAATGTGCTTTGAATATTTAGAACCTTTTGAAGCACACAGATTGTAAATTACTCATCTGGTCTAACATTGTTATTTTGCAACAAAAAAAGCAGACTGAACCTATGACATGCTAAACCCAAAAGAAAACAGAGAGTCTACAAAATGCTGAGAAGCCATCCATCCCTTTGACAATGGACCTAAGATCACCTTTTCTGGAAGAGTTAAGTGATCTCCACGTCTGTCTGCTATATGCAGCTATTCATAATAACCCATAATGAAATGTTTATTTGGCTGATTTTTTTTTCTTTTTTTCTTTTTTTTTTGAGACAGAGTCTCACTCTGTTGCCCAGGCTGGAGTGCAATGGCATGATCTCAGCTCACTACAGCCTCCACCTCCTGGGTTCAAGAAATTCTCCTTCCTCAGCCTCCTGAGTAGCTGGCATTATTACAGGCATGTGCCACCACGCCAGGCTGATTTTGGTATTTTTAGTAGAGACAGGGTTTCACCATGTTGGCCAGGCTGGTCTCGAACTCCTGGCCTCGTGATCTGCCGGCCTAGGCCTCCCAAAGTGCTGGGATTACAGGCGTGAGCCACCATGCCCAGCCCGGATTGTTTAAGAAATACACCACACATATGGAAATGGAAAGTTGTCAATAGTACTAATAAATAATTCTTATACTTGTATGGAATGTAAAACAAATTTTATCAACTTCTACCCACATCAGACATTAAAAATATCTCTGGAAAATTAGATTCTAATGTCAGGTCAGGCCTGAAAACCAAGAGCTTACCTAAAATATCAAATGTTTTAGAGAAAGGTATTCCTTCCTTCATCCATTCATTCACTGGCTGCTTTAATGGGGTCCAGTCCAAATCAAGGGTGTGATGATTACTAACTTTTAAAAAATCTCTACTCCATAAATATTTGAGTACCTACTGTTCCTTGTGTATTTCCCATATGGCTTTTTTATTTTTGTTTTTTGTTTTTACAATGAGCAAAAATTGCTTGTATTACGGGGGAAAAACTATGCAAATACAATGTTAAATTCTCATGACCAAAATCAAAAGCACTACAAGAATTTCATTCCTCATGCATCCACAAGGTGGCATATTACAATTTTGCTTTTTACTGACATGAACCTAGAACTGCGGTGACACGTGAAGTAAGAACTGCAAATGGAAAATGAAAGTTAGGGAATGAGGTTCATCAGGCCCTGTGCTAGACACGGGAGGATTCTGTACTCAGAAATGTTTGGCTTGCTCATTGCTTCATGTGCTTGGATTTAGTTCTTTGGTGAAGCATGGTTGTTGCATTCTATCTTCTTCCTCAATCACAAAAGATAAAAAGACTGTCTTAATTTGGAAAGTTAATGTTTTTTGGTGCTTCCTTTGAATATATATATATTTCACTATAGAAGAATAAAATGGAGAAAGAAAAAAAGGAGAATAGCACCTAGAATTATAGATAGAAGAATTCAGTCTTCTTTCCCATTTTAAAAAATGTTTTTTATTATACATTTGGTGCAATGATGGTATAGGAGATAAAGATGCTAAAAATTTCTGGGACGAGAGAGAAGAAAAACTTTCTAGGACACTGGACTCTTTTCATAATAATGAGTAAATACGTCTGAGATTCTGGAGATGAACTTTCATCTCTGTTCAGAATAATACCCCTTTTAAGGCAGGATTTACTGATTGTGAAGTTAATCATTCTTCAGTGTCCATGACAGGTGTCTGACTTGTGTTCTTTCAAATTCATGATACCTTTGGCATGTGACCACCATGGCAAAAATATAGGTGTTACCAACAGTAATTACATATTTAATTATTTCAGTTTGTCTTCAAAATTACTGGTGTTTTCCTCCTTTTTTCTCACAATGGCGATATAACATTTTAGGAACTTTTTTAATTTTAGAAATTTTTTCTGTCCAATATATAAAATAATACAGTTGCATAGAAAATTGGTCTAATCTGCCGAGCTGTCAGCATGGACTATATATTTAGAAGATAAAAAACAAAAGTATATCATGGGGTGGTGGTATAGATTGGAAAATTATTACCAATTGAATAAAAAATAGTAGGGTAAATTAAAAATGCTCCCAAATACTTTTTCACTTCTTTTATTGAGACGGGGAAGCCCATTTCCTCTCCCCATTAAAACTGACCTGATTGTGAAATTTGACCAACAAAATTTGACAGAAGTGATATCGTGTAACTTCAGAGGTGTACTTACAGAGATCTGCAGCAACTCTGTGATAGGCTTTGAATGCTCTCTGTTAGAAGCTGGGCATGATATAAGTCCAGCTACCCTTCTAGAGAAAGAGATATGAAGAGAGGCCTGAAGTATCCTGGACATTTCAGTCTCAAATGAGCTCCCGGAAGAAATACCACACAGGTGAGCCCCAGGCAAACCAGAAAATAATTTGAAATAATAGATTATTTTAAGTCATCAGTTTTTTGTTGTTGTTTGGCTTTTTTTTTTTTTTTTTTTCTTAAACAGAGTCTTGCTCTGTGGCCCAGGCTGGAGAGCAGTGGCGTGACCTCAGCTCTCTGCAATCTCCACCTTCCAAGTTCAAGATTCTCTTGCCTCAGCCTCCGGAGTAGCTGGGATCACAGGCACACACCACCACGCCTGGTTAATTTTTGTATTTATTTCTAGAGACGGGGTTTTACCATGTTGACCAGGCTGGTCTCGAACTCCTGGCCTCAGATGATCCGCCCACCTCAGTCTCCCAAAGTGCTGAGATTACAGGCATGAGCCAACAGACCCAACCCAAGTCATCAAATTTTGAGGTGGTTTGTTCTACAAAAATAGTCAAACCAGCTAGTGAACTCCGTTTTGCCAATACTTTTTTCCTTTAAATAGACTTTTTTAAAAAAACAGTTTCAAGTTCACAGAAAAATTGAGAAGTACAGAAAGTTCCCATATACTTCCTGACCTTCAACACACACACACACAGCCTCCCTCACTATAGACATCCTGCACTAGGCACTAGAATGTACATATTACAACTGATATACCTACATTGATGCATTATCACCCCAAGTCTGTAATTTACATGAGAGTTCACTCTTGGGGTTACACATTCTATGGGTTTGGACAAAGGAATACTGACTTGTATCCACCATTATCATATCATACAAAGTATTTTCACTGCCTTAAAAATCCTCTGTGCTTTGCTTATTCATCCCTCCCTCACCCCTAATCCTTGACAACCATTGATCTTTTTACTCTCTTCATAGTTTTGCTCTTTCCACAGTGACATATAGTTGGAATTATAAAGGATGTAGCATTTTCAGACTGGCTTCTTTCACTTAAAAATATGCAGTTAAGGTTCCTTCACATCTTCATGGCTTGATGGCTCATTTACTTTTAGTATAGAATAATATTCCATTGTCTGTATGTATCACAGTCTATTTTCCTATTCAAGGACGTCTTGATTGCTTCCAAGTTTTGGCAATTCTGAATATAGCTGCTCTAAACATCAATCTGTAGGTGCTTCTGTGAATATGTTTTCAACTAATTTGGGTAAATACCAAAGAATACAATTGCTGGATCATATGGTAAGAGTATCTTTAGTTTTATAGGAAACTGCCAAGCTGTATAACAAAATGACTACACCATTTTGCATTTCCACCAGCAATGAAGGAGAGCTCCTGTTGCTGCACATCCTTGCCAGCATTTGGTGTCATCGGTGTTCTGGATTTGGGACCTTCCAATAGGCCTATAGTAGTAATTTGCATTTCTCTGATGGCATATGATGTGGAGCATCTTTTCATATGCTTACTTGCCATCTGTATATCATCTTTGGTGAAGTGTCTGTTCAGGTCTTTTGCTCATTTAAAAACATCAGACCAGTTGCAGTGGCTCATCCCAGCACTTTGGGAGGCCAAGGTGGGAGGACTGCTTGAGCCCAGGAGTTCAAGACAGCCTGGGCAACATAGTGAGACCCTATATCTACAAAAAAATATTTTAAAAATTAGCTGGGCATGGGTGATGCATGCCTGTAGTTCCAGCTACTTGGGAAGCTGAGGTAGAAAGATCACTTGAGCCTGGGAGATCAAGGCTACAGTGAGCCATGATTGTGCCACTGCACTCCAGCCTAAGCAACAGAGCAAGACCCTGTCTCAAAAAAAAAAAAAAGAAAGAAAGAAAGAAAAGAAAAAGAAAGAAAGAAAGAAAAGAAAAGAAAAAATGAAAAAGAAAAAAGAACAAATCGGCCAGGTGCGGTGGCTCAAGGCTGTAATCCCAGCATTTTGGGAGGCCAAGGCGGGAGAGTCACAAGGTCAGCAGTTCAAGACCAGCCTGATCAATATGGTGAAACTCTTTCTCTACTAAAAATACAAAAATTAGCCAGGTGTGGTGGTGTGCACCTGTAGTCTCAGCTACTCAGGAGGCTGAGGCAGGAGAATTGCTTGAACTCGGGAGGCAGAGGTTGCGGTGAGCCAAGATTGTACCACTTTGCTCCAGCCTGGGCAACAAAGCAAGACTCCATCTGAAAAAAAGAAAAAATCATCACGTTGTTCACTTTCTTCTTGTTGAGTTTTAAGAGTTCTGGCCAGGCACAGTGACTCATGCCTGTAACCCCAGCACTCTGGGTGGCTGAGCTGGGTGAATCACTTGAGACCAGGAGTTCGAGACCAGCCTGACCAACATGGCAAAATCCAGTTTCTATTAAAAATACAATAATTAGGCCGGGCGCGGTGGCTCAAGCCTGTAATCCCAGCACTTTGGGAGGCCGAGGCGGGTGGATCACGAGGTCAGGAGATCAAGACCATCCTGGCTAACATGGTGAAACCCCGTCTCTACTAAAAATACAAAAAACTAGCCGGGCGTGGTGGCGGGCGCCTGTAGTCCCAGCTACTCGCAGGCTGAGGCAGGAGAATGGCGTGAACCTGGGAGGCGGAGCTTGCAGTGAGCCGAGATCGCGCCACTGCACTCCAGCCTGGGTGACACAGCGCGAGACTCCGTCTCAAAAAAAAAAAAAAAAAAAAATACAATAATTAGCTGGGCATGGTGGCACACACCTGTAATTCCAGCTACTCAGGAGGCTGAGGTGCCAGAATCATTTGAACCCCAAAGGCAGAGGTTGCAGTGAGCTGAGATTGTGCCTCTGCACTTCAGCCTGGGCAGCAGAGCAAGACGCCATCTCAAAAAAATAAAATAAAAAGTCATTCCCATACACAAGGTCATCTAGATTTTCTCCTGTGTTATCTTCTAGGAATTGTATAGTTTTGCATTTTACAAAATGATCCATTTTGAGTTACTTTTTTTTTTTTTTTTAGTTTCTGGGTCAGTGTTCTCTATTGCCACACTGTACTGCACTGTATTTACACTTCAAATTTCTAAAATAGCGTTTGTATATTAAAATAGTTATTTTTCTCATTTTGAACTAATTTTGGGGATGAGTACAAGGTCTATGTCTACATTCTTTTTTTTTTCTCCTGCATGTAGATGTACAGTTGTTCCCGCAGCATTTCTTGAACAGACTCTTGTCCATTTTCTCCTTTGCTCCTTTGTGAAAGATCAATTCACTATATTTATTTGAGTCTATATCTGCTGCTCTGTTCTGTTCCATTGATCTGTTTGTCCACTCTTTCATCAACACTACTAAGTCTTGATTACTTCATAGTAAATCCTGTAGCTTTATAGTAAATCCTGAAGTCAGGTAGTGTCAGTCCTCTGACTAACACTCATGCATGATTATTTTGGCTATTCTGGGTCTTTTGTGTCTCCATATAAACTTAAGAATCAGTTTGTCAGTATCACAAAATAACTTGCTGGGAATTTGGTTGGTATTGTGTTGAATCTATAGATTGCATTGAGAAGAATGGACATCTTAACAATATTGAATCTTCCAATCCTTGAACATGGAATACCTCTTCATTTCTTTAGCTCTTCTTTATTTCATCAGAGTTTTGTAGTTTTTCTCATATAGATCTTGCACGTATTTTGTTAGATTGATACTTAAGTATTCCATATTTTGGGGTGTTAATATAAATGGTATTCATATTATGTTTTAAATTTCTAATTCCACTGGTTAATTGCTGATATACCAGAAAGGAATCAAATTTTGTATATTAATCTTGTATCCTGCAACCTTGCTATACTTACTTATTAGTTCCAGGAATTTTTTGTTGTAGTGGTTGATTCTTACGGATTTTCTACATAAACGTTCATGTCATCTGCAAACAAAGACAGCTTTATTTCTTCCTTCTCAATCTGCATACCTTTTATTTCTATTTCTTTTCTTACTGCATTAGTTAGAACTTCCAAGTATGATTTTGATAGGGAGTAGTAAGAGGGGAAATCTTTGACTTGCTCCTGCTCTGGGAAAGCTTCTAATTTTTCATCATTAGCTGTGGGGTATTTTTGTAAACGTTCTTTATTCTATTGAAAAAGTTCCCCTTTATTCCTTATTTCCTGAGTTTTTGTCATGAATGGGTATTGTTTTTGTCAAATAATTGTTCTGCATCTATTAATATGATCACGTTTTTTCTTTTTTAGTCTGTTGAAATGATGAATTATTAAATCATTAATTTTCAAATGTTGAACCAGGCTTACATACTGGGAATAAATTTCCTTGGTCATGTATATAATTTTTTTTCTTGCAGCTTCAGTTCAAAGGATCTTTTTACACATTGTTGGATTTAACTTGCTAATGTTGAGAATTTTTGCATCTATGTTCATGAGAGATACTGGTCTGTAGTTTTCTTGAAATATCTTTGATTTTGGTATTAGGATAATGCTGGCCTCATAGAATGAGTTGGAAACCATTTCGTCTGCTCCTATTTTCTTTTCTTCTTTCTTTCTTTCTTTCTTTTTTTTTTTTTTTTTTACGACGGAGTCTCGCTGTGTCACCCAGGCTAGAGTGTTGAGTGGTGCTATCTTGGCTCACTACAGTCTCTGCCTCCCAGGTTGATTCTCCTGCCTCAGCCTCCCAAGTAGCTGGGATTAGAGGCATATGCCACGACACCCGGCTAATTTTTGTAATTTTTAGCAGAGATGTGGTTTTACCATGTTGGCCAGGCTGCTCTTAAACTCCTGACCTGAAGTGATCCACCCACCTCAGTCTCAAAAGTACTGGGATTACAGGTGTGGGCCACCACGCCTGGACTCTCTACTTCTATTTTCTGAAAGAGATTGTAGAAAGTGAATACAATTTATTTCTTAAATATTTAGAAGAATTCACTGGTGAATTTATCTGGGCCTGATGTTTTTTGTTTTTGAAGGTTATAATTGATTCAATTTCTTTAATAAATACAGACTTATTCAGAATGTATATTTCTTCTGTGTGAGTTTTGGCAAATGTGTCTTTAAGGAATTAGCCTATTTTACTTAAATTATCAGATTTGTGGACATATAGAGTTTCTTATTTCTTTATGATCCTTGTAGTGTTCACAGGATTTGTAGTGATGTCCCCTCTCTCATTTCTGATATTAGTAACTTGTATGTCTCTCTTTTTCTTGGCTAGCCTGGCTAGAGGCTTATTGATTTTATCAAAGAAACGGCATCTAGTTTCATTTATTTTCTTTATTGTTTTTATTTTTATTGATTTCTTTTTTGGGAATCAGGGGAGGTGAACAGAGTCTTGCTCTATCGCCCAAGCCGGAGTGCAGTGGCACAGTCTCGGCTCACTGTAACCTCCGCCTCCCAGGTTCAAGTGATTCTCGTGCCTTAGCCTCCAGAGTAGCTGGGATTACAGGCACATGCCACCATGCCCTGCTAATTTTTGTTTTTTTAGTAGAGATGGTGTTTTACCCCATTGCCTGGCTGGTCTCGAACTCCTGACCTCAGGTGATCCACCTGCCTCGGCCTCCCAAAGTGCTGGGATTGCAGGCATGGGCCACCACACTCGGCTGATTTTTATTGATTTCTGGTCTAATTTTTATTATATCTTTTCTTCTGCTTGCTTGGGATTTAATTTGGTCCCCCCTTTTTTTTCTAGTTTCCTAAAGTGGAAGCTTAGATGACTGATTTTAGATATTTTTTCCTATCCAATATATGCATTCAATGCCTTAAATTTCCCTCTAAGTACTATTTTCACTGTATCCACACATTTTAATAAGTTGTGGTTTTATTTTAATTTACTTCAAAATATTTTAAAATTTTTCTTGAGATTTCTTCTTTGACCAATGTGTTAGAGTGTGGTTTAATTTCCAAGTATTTTGGGATTTTCTAGCTATCTTTCTGTTACTAGTTTCTAGTTTAATTCCATTGTGACCTGAAATAATATATTGGATGATTTATAATCTTTAAAATTTGGGCTGGGCATGATGGCTCATGCCTGTAATCTCAGCACTTTGGAAGGCGGAGGTAGGTGGGTCACCTGAGGTCAAGAGTTGGATACCAGCCTGGCCAACATGGTGAAACCCTGTCTCTACTAAAAATACAAAAATTAGCTGGTCACGGTGGCAAGCACCTGTAATCCCAGGTACTCAGGAGGCTGAGGCAGGAGAATCGCTTGAACCCAGGAGGCAGAGGTTGCAGTGAGCTGAGATCACGCCATTACATTCCAGCCTGGGTGATGAGTGAAACTCCCTTCAAAAGCATTAATTAATTAATTAATTAATTAAAATTTGTTAAGAGTGGGTGTGGTGGCTCATGCCTGTCATCCCAGCACTGTGGAAGGCCAAGGCAGGCAGATTATTTGAGCCCAGGAGTTCAAGACCAGCCTGGGCAACATAGCAAGACCTCGTCTCTATTTTTAAATAATAAAAAAAGTTTTAAAAAATAAACAACTAATAACATTTTTTAAGGTGTGTTTTAGGACCCAGAATGTTATCTATCTTGGTATATGTTCCATTTGAGTCTGAGAAGAATGTGTATTCTGCTGTTGTTGGGTAAAACAGTCTAGAAATGTCAATTATACCCCATTGATGATGCTGTTGAGTTCTGTTAGAGAGATACTGTAGTCTCCAAATGTACCAGTGGATTCCTGTGTTTCTCATTGTATTCCTATCCGTTTTTGCCTCACATATTTTAAAACTTTGTTGTTAGGCCTATATACACTGTGGATTGTTACGTCTTCTTGAAAATTGAGCCCTTTATCCATTATGTAATGCCATGCTTTATCCCTGATAATTTTCCTTACTCTGATGTCTGTTCTGTTTGAAATTAATATAACTGCTCCCACTCCCTTTTGATTAGTGTTAGCATGGAATATCTTTCTCCATCCCTTTACTTTTAATCTACATATGTCTTTACATTTAATCTGGGTTTCTACATAAACAACATATAGTTGAGTCTTGTTTTTTAATCCACTCTGACAATCTCTGTATTTTAATTGGTGTATTTAGACCATTGATATTAAAGTGATTATTGATATAAATGGATGAATATTTATAATATTTGTTACTCTTTTCTATTCATTGTCTTTATTCCTTGTTCCTGTTTTTGACTTCCACTTTTTCCCTGCCATTTTGGTTTTTTTTATTTGTTTGTTTTTAAAATTTTTTATTATTATATTTTGAGTCAGGGTCACACTCTGTTGCCCAGGCTGGAGTGCAGTGGCATAATCATGGCTCACTGCAGCCTTAACGTCCTGAGCTCAAGTGATCCTCCTGCCTCAGCCTTCCACATAGCTGAAACTACACACGTATGCCACCATGTGTGGCTAGTTTTTGTATGTTTTGTAGAGATGGTATCTTGCTATGTTGCCCAGGCTGGTCTTGAAATCCTGGGCTCAAGCCATCTGCCTGCCTCAGCCTCCCAAAGTGCTGGGATTGTAAGTGTGAGCCAATGCACTCAGCCCATTTGTGATTTTAATTGAGTATTTTATATGATTTCATTTTCTCTCCTTTCTTAACACATCAATTATACTTTTTTTTTTTTTTAAACAGAGTCTTGCTCTGTGGCCAGGCTGGAGTGCAGTGTCATAATCTTGGCTCACTGCAACCTCCACCTCTCGGGTTCCAGCGATTCTCCTACCTCAGCTTCCTGAGTAGCTGGGATTACAGGCATATGGCTCCACACCCAGCTAATTTTTGTATTTTTAGTAGAGACAAGGTTTCACCATGTTGGCCAGGCTGTTCTCAAACTCCTGGCCTCCAGTGATCTGCCCACTTTGGCCTCCCAAAGTGCTGGGATTACAGGCATGAGCCACCATGCCTGGCCAATTATGCTTCTTTTAAAAAATAATTTTTTGGTTGCTATACAGTTTGCGATATACGTTTACAACTAACTGAAGTCCACTTTCAATGAACACTATACTACTTTACAGGTAGTGCAAGTACTTTATGATAACAAAATATTTTTAAGCCTTCCCTCCTGTCCCTGGTATTATTGTATAGTTCATTTCACTTAATAAATGCTTATATTTTCTTAGTGAACAAAAGCATCCATAAGCATAAGTGTATGTATATACATCCAATCAAATACATTTTGCCATTATTGTTTGAAACAAAATGTTATGTTAGACCAATTAAACATTTTTAAAGTTTTTATTTACCTTTACTTATTCTTCTCTAATACTCTATCTTTCTATATGTAGATCCACATTCCTGAACTATATTATTTTTCTTCTATGTGAAGAATTTCCTTAATATTTCTTACAAGGCAGGTCTACTAGCAACAAATTTCCTTAGTGTTCGTTGGTCTCAGAAAGTCTTTATTTCTACTTCACTTTTGAAGAATAATTTCACAGGATGCACAATTCTAGTTGGTAGTTTCTTTCTCTCACCACTTTAAATATTTCACTTGACTCTCTTTGTAGTAATTTCTTACAATTTTATGTTGCCTCAGCATCCATTTTGAACATAGGTTTAATTTTCTCATATTGGAAGCAGGGCTTAGTCACCCTTGACACAGGTTCTGGTTCTCTACTTCATTCCAGTTCCTCAGTGTGGTTGATCCAGATATCTGCTTTATACAACTGCCTCCTGGTGACCACCTCCCTATCAGACAGCTAGATACAACCTACTTGACTCACCTTGCTGAACCCCCTACTGTGCAGATATGCCACAGTGACCACTTTTCAGTCACAGCATGATTTCATGAACTTGTATCTACTTCCTCTAAACCCACTAATTAGAACTTCCCGAGGGAAACCTGCCTGGATAACGCCCTAGACCCCAGTAAAGTCTTCAGCCCATGGGTTCCTCATTCTCTCTCTTGCTTCTTGCCTGCTGATTGAGTGTACATGTCCCAAATAGCTCCCTACTTCCTGTTGGCCCCATGGGGCATGCTGCGGTCTTCTTTCTGGGATCTGAAAGTAATATACTGCTTGTGTTATTTCATGTTTTGTTTGAATTACTTCCTTTGTGTCTCACCTGAATGACACATCTAAACCTAACTTCTTTCCTGGCCAGGGCTCCCCTAAAGAATGGCTATCTTGGTAGAAATAAGCTGGACACAGGTCAGACAAGAGCCATAAGGACATCTGCCACTATAAACAAGTTTCCTATGAGTGGGACACCTGGACACAGGTCAGACACTTAGACATCTGGCTGTTTGTCAGGCTAAAGAAGTATCTTATGAAAGACACATTGTAAACATTCACAACGAAATCTCCTGAAGCCATGTGAGAGAGGACAGGAATTTACTGCCATTCTCCAGAATGAGACGTTAAGATGAAATTACAGAAAAATAGAACACTCTTCTTGCTTGTGTGGTTTCTGAGGAGAAGTTGGATGTAAATTTTATGTTTCTCCTCTATAGGTAAAGTGTTTTCTCCTGTGGCTTCTTTCAAGATATTTCTTTTTTTTTTTTTTTTTTTTGAGATGGAGTCTCGCTCTGTCACCCAGGCTGGAGTGCAGTGGCCATCTTGGCTCACTGCAAGCCCCGCCTCCTGGGTTCATACCATTCTCCCGCCTCAGCCTCCCGAGTAGCTGGGACTACAGGCACCCACCACCACACCCGGCTAATTTTTTGTATTTTTAGTAGAGACGGGGTTTCACCGTGTTAACCAGGATGGTCTGGATCTCCTGACCTCGTGATCCACCTGCCTCGGCCTCGCAAAGTGCTGGGATTACAGGTGTGAGCCACTGCACCCAGAGGGCTGCTGGTTGACTATTTTTATGGTTATTTCTTGATTATATGATAAACAAAGAGTGGATTATTCATGAGTTTTCCAGAAAAAGGGTGGGGAGTTCCAGAAACTGAGGGTCTCTCCCCTTTTTAGAACATGCAGGGTGATTTCCAGAAGTTGCCATGGCATTTGTCATGGTGCTAGTAGGCGTGTCTTTTAGCATGCTAATTCATTATAACTACCGTATAGTGAGAAGTGAGGACAACCAGAGGTCACTTTCATCTCCATCTTTGTTTCAGTGGGTTTTGGCTGGCTTCTTTACCACATCCTGTTTCATCAGTAGGGTCTTTACAACCTCTGACTTGTGATACCAGTCCTGTTGACCTCCAGTCTTACCCTGTGACTAAGAATGCCTAACCTCCTGGGATGGCAGCCAAGCAGGTCTGAGCTTTATTTCACCTAGCCCCTATTCAAGGTGGAGTTGCTCTCCTTTAAATGCCTCTGGCATTATAATTAGGTCTTAGTCCTTTAGTTAGCCTTTATGTGCCCTTTAACTGTGAACTTTTTTTTTTTTTTCCTTGAGACAGGGTCTCATTCTGTTGCCCAGGCTGGAGTGCAGTGGCGTGATCATGGCTTACTGCAGCCTTGATTTGCTAGGCTCAGGTGATACTTCCACCTCAGCCTCCTGTGTAGACAGGCACACACCACCATACCTGGCTAATTTTTGTATTTCTTATGGAGACAGAGTTTTACCATGTTGCTCAGGCTGGTCTTGAATTCCTGGGCTCAAGCAATCCACCTATCTCAGCCTTGCTAAGTATTGGGATTATAGGTGTGAGCCACCACACCTGACCTTGAGGGTGAACTTCACAAATTGTCTCTGCCTCTTGGATTTTTCCCTCACCTTAGGTGGGACAGGATGCCTAGTGGGAGCTGGAATTAAGTCTCACATATTCGTCAGAGGCCTATGCATACATATGTAATTAAGATGGTTTTTCTCTGTTAATTTATCATCTGTCAATTTAATTCATGGCCTAACCAAAGAACCTAGAAGGGTAGAGGAAAGCCATTTCCCTTCCCATGAAAAGCAAGAGTAGGGCAGTGTGTACAGTTTTCTATTTACATAACCAGATATAAAATGGGATTCTTTGTTTTAACAAAGCATCAATAAAATAACTATTCAATGCCAAAGCACATGTGAAGCAGATCTTCCACATGTAGAATTCACAAAGGAAGTTATTGACAATGAATTACACAATGCTTGGGCCCCCTCTATCCCCAGAAACACAAGAAAAACCTAAAACCCTGAGACTTCCTGTTTGTCTTTCCATTGTGATTTTGTATGGTGTGCCCACAAATCATTATTCAGTGTTTTTTTATTCTGCTGCCAAGATTGCTCTCATGCTTCCTGGAAATCACAGGGGCTGAAGCAGTAGCCAGGTATTATTGATATGGACAGGAGGCAGGGAAATACTGAATAGAAGAGAGCAGTTCCCTGGCAAAGGCCCCACCCACAAGCCTGGGCCCACAGCACTAAATAAGAACTTCACATTCCTGTTTTCCCACTCCAATGTTGCTTTTTCCAAAACTGCTCTGGCCCATCATACCTTCTATCCCATACCCATAAATACCTCAAATTCCACTTACAGACAAGCAGAGTGGCATGGCAGAGAAGGAGAGAAGAGAAGAAGCATCTGAATATAGAGATGAGTTTGACTGGGGACGGCCAAACTGCAGGGGAAGATTATCTTCCCACTCCATCCCCTTTCCAGCTCCCCATCCCACTAAGAGCCACCTCCTTCGCTCAATAAAACCTCTGCTGCATTCACCATCCTTCAAGTCCGTGTGACCTGATTCTTCCTGGATGCCGGACAAGGACCTGAGTACCAAGAGGGCAGGGAGTAAAAGGCTGTCATGCTGACTCTCTGAGTCAGTTAACACTTAGCCATCCATGAATGGCAACTGCTAAAAGAGCATTAATTTTAATACACCCCTAGATGCTGCTGTAGGGCCAGAGCCCAAAAGCACTTGCCCCAGCCTTGGCACCTGCTTGCCTGCATGCTCCCCCTACTGCAAGGGGTTTGAATAGGGGGCCGAGTAAGCAAGCCACACCCCTGTTGTGAGTCCCATGAAGGGATCCATGGAACTCTCCAGTCTCACTATGTATTTAACTAACACTATGGCATAAATTCTTCTTTTAATTTTAAGTTTTGAATAAGATGAAAAAGCTTTTTTGTGATACTTAGGAATTAAGAAGATATGATCTGGCTGGGTGCAGTGGCTTGCACCTGTAATCCCAGCGCTTTGAGAGGCTGAGGCAGGTGGATCACTTGAAGTCAGGAGTTCAAGACCAGCCTGGACACCATGGTGAAACCCTGTCTCTACTAAAAACACAAAAAATTAGCTGGGTGTAGTGGTGGGCACCTGTAATTTCAGCTACTCAGGAGGCTGAGGCACGAGAATCACTTGAACCTGGGAGATGGAGGTTGCAGTGAGCCAAGATTGTGCCACACTCTAGCCTAGGCAACAGAGCCAGACTCTGTCTCAAAAAAAAAAAAAAAAAAAAAGAAGATATGATAAAAAAAAAATGTGTCCTTTATCTGCCTTAAATCTAAACAACGAGGTAAGAAATTGTTTTCTTTGAAATAATTTATAAAGTTATTTATGAAGCTCATGAAATTATTTGCTTTAATAACTATGGGTGAAATAAATGTAATCCTACCTTAGCAACTTCTTCAAATTACAATTCAGAGGTTATAATGCAGGGAGTTAGCAAATGAGGTATATGGATATAAAAATGCCATCTCTGCAGTAGATGAAGTATGACAAATATTCAACAAAATGTGCCCTAGTCTTTTTTTTACCCACCTGAGTATGTATCACAGTGTAATGTTGGAAGGAAAATTTTTCCTCTACCCACTAAGTTTCAATTGCTTGGGGGCCTGAAGATTAACTGACAATAGACAGATGAACAGAAAAAAGAACAAGAATTATTTATACATGTACTCATTACTCAGTAAGGAGTAACCACATAAATAGCTAGAGGTAAATGTTTTTATGTCAACTGAACAAAACCGGGAGGGGTTAAAACTTCAAAGGGGAAGAATGAAAGATACTGTGGGCTTTTCTGATGTTAATAGATGGCTGAATTCACACTTCAGTGAATTCAAACAGGAAACTCCTTTGGTGGATGGGGGAGTCAATGGCATCTGTAGTTTCAGGAGGCCCTGCTTAAGTTTGGATAATGTTTATTTCTGTAGCTGCTGGTTGTACAGGCATTTTCAGTTTAAAATAATTTTCACGTCACTTTTGTAGGCTATTAATTTCTTCAGTAATTTCTCAGCAACTCATAGAACCCCAGTAAGATCATTGCAAATCTCACACATCACTCACCTATGTGATTGTAGAGGGGCCAAGGGAAAGCTTCCATCATCCTGTTAAGGGTTTGTTGAAAATTGTTGATGAAAAGAGTGAAACTTTTAAAAATATTTGAAGAGATTTATTCTGAGCCAAATATAAGTGATCACAGCCCATGACACAGCCCTCAGGAGACCCTGAGAACATGTGCCCAAAGTGGTTGGCATACAGCCTAGTTTTATATATTTTAGGGAGACATGAGACATCAAATACATGTGAGGTATACATTGGTTCAGTCCAGAAAGGTGGGACAACTCCAAGTGGGCAGAGAGGGGAGGAGGGGGTTCCAGGTTATACGTAGATTTAAAATATTTTAGATTGGCAATTGGTTGAAATAACTACTATCAATAGAAAGGAATATTTGGGTTGCAATAAGAGGTTGTGGAAACCAAAGTTTTATCATGCCAAGAAAAACTCCAGGTAGCAGACTTTGGAGAGAATCGATTGTAAGTGTTTCTTATTAGACTTAAAATCTGTGTTGATGGTACATGCTGGTCAGCTTTTTCAGAATTCTAAAAGGGAGGAGGGTATAATGAGGCATGTGCCACCCTCTCTTCCTGTCGTGGCTTGAACCAGGCTTTCAGGTTAATGTTGGAGTGGCCTGGCTGAGAGGAGGGGGTCTATTCAGATGGTTGGTTGCGGGGCCTTACAATTTTATTTGTGGTTTACAAAAGGCAGATTAAAAAGCAGAAAAAGGCATACAAAATTTATTTAACATGCACGAACATGAGGGAATTGCAGGAGGAGGATTACCCAATAACCCAAATGAGGTCCAGTTGCTTACATACTCTTGTTCACAGGGGAAGAGGGGATGAGGGTATAACAATTTTGAGGGGTAGTAAATGATTTTTAGGGGAAATGAATGAACGTGGGAGACAGGAATTAATTTCTAAATTATTCTCTTTAGAATTTGAATGAGTCTGAAAGGCAGACATTGTTTTGTAAAAAAATTCATCTCCTTTTCTGTGATAGGTAATGAGATTTCAGAGAGGGGATGGAAGACAATTGTGTTTTCTTTGTGGGTCCAGTCTTAAAGGTGATAAGGGAATATCAGAGGAGAGCCTCATCCTGTGCCTTGGGAGAGACAAAGTGTTGGTGGAGGCTGGAGGGTGAGGTCAGAGAGACCTTGAGGCTGCTGCTTTTAGTTCAGCATACCAGAACACCATATTTTGGGGTATCATTTTTCTGAGCCCCAACATTGCCTTCTATACTGCTGCATGGTCTGTATAACATCTATAGTCATTCTCTCTTTTGATTCTCAGTGCTTAATCCCTTATAGCCCCCATCCCAATCATCACCATTTTATTTACATGATTATTGGCTGTCACAATATCCGCTCCAGAATATACACTCCATGACAATAGACTTTGTCCATCTTCATTACTGTATCACCAGAGCTAACACCATGTCTGGCGCAGGGTTGTTACTAAATACATATTGGTTGATAAAATAAATGGAAAATAAATAATTTAAAGTGTAAGCTGGGCATAGTTTGTTTGTAATTCCAGCACTTTGGGAGGCCAAGGTGGGAGGATTGCTTGACCCCAGGAGTTCAAAACCACCTGAGCCCCATGGCGAGACCCCTGTCTCTACAAAAATTAGCCAGGCATGGGGTGTGGCTGTAGTCCCAGCTACTCAGGAGGTTGAGATGAGAGGATTCCTTGAGCCCAAGATGTCTAGGCTGCAGTGAGCCAATATCATGCCACTACACTCCAGCCTGGGGGACAAATTGAGACCCTCTCTCAAAAAAATTAAAAAGAAAGAAAAAGGGAAAGAAAAAATATAAAGCAATGTTTTCCTCTGGAGCAGTGGTACAGATCATACTGCTACATTGTGACTTACAAATTGAATCCTGACATAAAATGTACTGTCTAAAAACAACATTTACTAAATGAGTTGAGCAGCCACCACACAGTTGCTACTCTCTAACACCAGCACCTCTATCTTGCTGAGCTCCAGCAAAGAAGGAAGGTAAGTAAGGAGGTGTCTGCTACTAACCATGGCTCCCACAAAACTGGTCCCAGAAAACATCTGGCTACAAATGCCTTTCCCAAGAGTGCGCCCTCTACTGGAGAAGTGAAGAAACCTCAGCATTACAGGCTTGATCCTGTGACACTCCATGAAATTAGATGTTATCAAAAGTCCACCAAATTTCTGATTTGCAAACTTTCATTCCAGTACCTGATATTAGAAATTGCTTAGGACTTCAAAACAGATTTGTGTTGTCAGAGCACAGCTATTGGAAGCAAGTGAGGTCTATTGTAGAAAGCAAGTGTGGTCTCTCATGTGGGACTTCCACCCTGGGTGCCATCTGTATCAAATGTGTAACAGTGTCTTTTTGTTTCTTTTTATATTTCATTTTTATTTATATTTTTAGAGACAAGATTTTGCTCTGTCACCCAAGCTGGAGTGCAGTGGCATGATCATAGCTCACTGCAGCCTTGAACTCCTGGGCCAAGTAATCCTCCTCCCTCAGCCTCCCGAGAAGCCAGGATTACAGACACACAATACCAGACCTGGCTAATTAAAACATTTTTTTAGAGAGAGGGGTCTTGCTATGTTGCCCAGTCTGGTCTTGAACTCCTGGGCTCAAGCAATTCTCCAGGCTCAGCCTCCCATTTAGCTGGGATTGCAGGCACAAGCCACCACACCCAGCCCAAGTATGACTAAAGACATCCAGCTGCCATGCTAGATAGATTGAGAATGTGTTTAAGAATCCACTATGCCTGGGTGTGGTGGCTCACACCTGTAATTCCAGCACTTTGGGAGGCTGAGCCGGGCTCAGGAGTTTAAGACCAGCCCAAGCAACATAGTGAGACCTCTTCTCTACTAAAAGTTAAAAAAAAAAATTAAAAAAAAAAAAAAATAGCCAGGCTTGGAGGCATGCACTTGTAGTCCCAGGTACTTAGGAGGCTGAAGCAGGAGGATGGCTTGAGGCCAGAAGGTCAAGATTGCAGTGAGCTAAAATCACACCACTGCATTCTAGCCTGGGTAACAGAGCAAGCCCCTATCTCAAAAGGAAAAAAAAAAAAAAAGGAATCCACTATGAAAGGGAACATTTCATTCTCAAAACAAACAAACAAAAAAACCTCTCATCTTCCTGTTAGTGGTAGTTTTGAATGTTCAATATTTTTTCCTCATGGGGTCAAAAAGTACCTAAGTATATAATTGCAAGTGGAAAAATAGGGGATAGAAATCAGATATTGACAGTTTTACCATTTTTACTTACATGCGAATTGTTAATATGAATGTGGAAATATAAAGCACTGAGGCAAATCAAAATGTTTTATTAAACAAGTGTCAGCAATTCACCTTTATAACAATTATAAATAAACTTGTTAGATTTTCCTGGACAATGCCAGCATTTGGATTTTTACAAACAAGTAAATGTTGGCTGGGCACAGTGGCTCACGCCTGTAATCCTAGCATTTTTGGAGGCCAAGTCAGGCAGATCGCACGAGGTCAGGAGTTTAAGATCAGCCTGGCCAACATTGTAAAACCCCGTCTCTACTAAAAAAAATACAAAAATTAGCTGACCATGGTGGCGTGTGCCTGTAGTCCCAGCTACTAGGGAGGCTGAGGCACCAGAATTGCTTGAACCCAGGAGGGAGGCTGAATGAGCCGAGATGGAGCCATTGCACTCCAGCCTGGATGACAGAGCAAGACATTGTCTCCAAAAAAAAAAAAAAAAAAAAAAAAAAACCCACAACAACAACAAAAAACAACCCACACAATTTAATGTCTTATTGATGGCAACTCAATTGTGTTTGTAGGTTTTTTTTTTTTTAACAGGGTCTCGCTCTGTCATCCAGGGTGGAGTGCAATGGCTCAGTCACAGCAATCTGCAACATCCACCTCCTGGGCTCAAACAATTCTCCTGCCTCAGCCTCCCAAGTAGCTGGGACTACACATGCACACCACCACACCCAACAAATTTTTGTGTTTTTCGTAGAGCCAGAGTTTTGCCATTATGTTAGTTCATTCTTAGGCTGCTATGAAGAGATACCCAGGACTGGGTAATTTATAAAGAAAAGGGGTTTAATTGACTCAAGTTCTGTATGGTTGGAGAGGCCTCAGGAAACTTACAATAATGGCAGAAGACACCTCTTCACAGGGCAACAGGAGAGAGAATGAGAGCAAGAAGAGGAAATGCCACACGTTTAAAAAACCATCAGATTTCATGAGAACGCTCTCACTATCATGAGAACAGCATGGGAGGAACCGCCCCCATGATTCAATTATTAATGCCTCCCACTGGGTCCCTCCCACAACATGTGGAGATTATGGGAATTAAAATTCAAGATGAAATTTGAGTGGGAACACAACCAAACCATATCAGCCATGTTGCCCAAGCTGGTCTCACACTCCTGAGCTCAATAGATCCACCTGCCTCAGCCTCCTAAAGTCCCAGGATTACAGGCGTGAACTACGGCACACAGCAGTAGCATCTTAATCTACAGTAGATTTCATCCATTCACTATGCAGATAGATAGTTCTTGATTTATGTCAATTTTATTTACAATGTTTTGGCTTTATTATGGTGAAACAATGACATGCATTCAGTAGAAACCATACTTTGAGTACCCATACAACCATTCTGGTGTTTTTTGTTTTCATTTTGGGTTTTTTTTGTTTTGTTTTGTTTTGTTTTTTTGAGACAAGGTTTTGCTATATCACCCAAGCTTGAGTGCAGTGGTGTGATTATGGCTCACTGCAGTCACTGCAGCCTTGACCTCCTGGGCTCAAGTGATCCTTCCACCTCAGCCTCCAAAGTAGCTGGAACTACAGGTACATGCCACTATGCCCAGGTAATTTTTGTATTTTTTATAGAGATGAGGTTTCTCCATGTTGCCCAGGCTGATCTCAAACTCCTGGTCTCAAGCAATCTGCCTGCCTCAGCCTCCCAGATTGCTGGAATCACAGGCATGAGTCACCATGCCTGGCCCAACCATTCTGTTTTTCACTTTCAGTACAATATTCAATAAATTACATGAGATATTCAACACTATTATAAAATAACCGTTGTGTTCAATGATTTTGCCCAATTGTAGACTAATATAATAAATATTCTGAGCACATTTAAGTTAGGCTAGGCTAAACTATGATCGTCAGCAGGTTAGGCATATTAAATGTATTTTTGACTTAAGGTATTTTCAATTTATGATGGGTTTAGCAGGACATAACCCCATTGTAAACTAAGGAACATCTACACTTTTCTAACTGAGTTGTCCATGATCACCACCACCATTGCCATCACCCTTGCCATTAGTCATCATGTTTTCTTCCTTGGCAGTTGCTACCACAGCAAATGTCTCCCCAAAGTTCATGTGTTGGAAACATAATCCCTAATGATGCAACACTGTTGGGAAGTGGGGCCTAATTGGAGGTGTTTTGGTCATGAGGGTTCCAACCTCATGAATGAATTAATACCAATTATAAAAAGGCTGACACTGTGAGCTCATTCTCCTGCTCTCTTGCACCCTCCCTTTGACTTTCCCCCATGGGATGATGCAGCAAGAAGGCCCTTGCAAGATGCTGGCCCCATGACCTTGAACTTCCTAGTCCTCAAAACTGTAAGCCAATAAATTTCTGTTTATTCTAAATTATCCAGTCTCATGAATGCTGTTATAACAGCACAATACAGACTAAAACAGAGGTCAGTCATCACAGTTACCAGTTTTGGCAAGATTTTAATGAATAAAAGAATCACTTAATTTGTACTGCAAAATGGCATGTTTTCTGCAGATCTGCAATGAGAAAGGAACAGATGATGTTACACTTTTTTTCTCATGCTTCCGTGAGATGGGGATTCAACAACTCTTCTAGGAATAATATAAGCTATGACATAGTTTGATAAAATCCACAGAAGTGAAATTGATTTGATGCCATCATTAAAATTTCCACTGTGGAATGGCAAGGAATTTATTGAGATAGTGTCATTTTTGTTGTTGGTGTTTCTAAATACAGTCTGAAATAATTTGTTAGATCAAAGGCTTGCTTTTCCCCCCTGAACAGGGTTGATTCACAGTAAAATTTACCACATCAGAACTATTTGTTGACATGATACTTTCTACCTTGCATTCAGAACTAGATGCTAGAGATTACAAAGAATGGTTTGCCTTTGAATTAAAGGTGTAGCGATTGACTGTGTAAACATTTTCTGAACTGCGATGGTTGCTAAGAAGCCAGCAGCAGTGGGGGAAGAATTGAAGAGGCTGCTTTGCCTTCCTAGTGAAATGAATATCCATCCTCATAGACAGGCAAAAATCAGACTGTAATATTCTGTTAAATCTTATAAAAAGTATCTAGTATTTCAATACTTTAAAAGTCCTTGCATTTTTCAAAAGCTAAGCAGAACCTGGAACCAAGGCCTGGGTCCTGGGGGAGCAGTCTGTGCAGCAGGAGCCTGCCTCAGGTGCACATTGGAACTAGGGGGAAAAAAGTTGCTTCTACCTGTAGTGCCTCTCCAGTTCCACTACTGACATAGCTTAACATTATGCCAACAGGCAAAGAAACAATATTTAAAAGACGTAGGTCCATTTTCACAGAGGAAGTAACGAATGAATTTGGAATTGAGAGGCAATAAATGGATAATAGCACAGCAATTAATGTGGACTGGTGGACTTCAGGTAAGGCTGGATCTTGGGGTAGCCCAAAAAGTTTATAATAAATAAACTCTCTTTTCATCTCAAAAAAAGAAAAAAAAAATAGATAGACAGGACCTGGGCCTTAAAGTCTTTCTGTTTCACAGAGCACTCTGAGTAATATAAAACTGGATGATAAGGCCGGGCGCGGTGGCTCAAGCCTGTAATCCCAGCACTTTGGGAGGCCGAGACGGGCAGATCACGAGGTCAGGAGATCGAGACCATCCTGGCGAACATGGTGAAACCCCGTCTCTACTAAAAAATACAAAAAAACTAGCCGGGCGAGGTGGCGGGCGCCTGTAGTCCCAGCTACTCGGGAGGCTGAGGCAGGAGAATGGCGTAAACCCGGGAGGCGGAGCTTGCAGTGAGCTGAGATCCGGCCACTGCACTCCAGCCTGGGCGACAGAGCCAGACTCCATCTCAAAAAAAAAAAAAAAAAAAAAAAAACTGGATGATAGATAACTAAATCTCTTTTTGTGCCCTATTTAAAATGGAAAGTTCAAAAGTTGCATATTGGCGGTAAGACAAAGGTGATTCATTCACCCCATCTCAGAAAAGGGTAAAAATGAAACGAGCCATCTTGTAACTGAAATCAACACAAATGTATTTGGTCTAGAACTTTCCATAAAAAAGGACATCGAGGCTGGGCGTGGTGGCTCACGCCTGTAATCCCAGCTCTTTGGGAGGCCAAGGCAGGTGGAGCACGAGGTCAGGAGATTGAGACCATCCTGGCTAACACAGTGAAACCCAGTTTCTACTAAAAATACAAAAAATTAGCCAGGCGTGGTGGCACGCACCTGTAGTCCCAGCTACTTGGGAGGCTAAAGCAGGAGAATCGCCTGAACCCAGGAGGCAGAGGTTGCAGTGAGCTGAGATCATGCTACTGCACTCCAGCCTGGGCAACAGAACGAGACTCCGTGTCAAAAATATAAAAAACAAAAAAGACATAGAACCATCACAAAAGTTCACATGAAAAACATCACCCAAAGGCTAGTAAGGAATAGTATTTTAATTTAATTTTTTTTTTTCAGACGGAGTTTTGCTCTTGTTGCCCAGGCTGGAGTGCAATGGCACGATCTTGGCTCACTGCAACCTCCTCCTCCCAGGTTCAAGCAATTCTCTTGCCTCAGCCTCCTGAGTAGCTGGGATTAAAGGCACCCACCATCACGCCCATCTAATTTTTGTACTTTTAGCGGAGAGAGGATTTCACCAAGTTGGCCAGGCTGGTCTTGAACTCCTGACCTCAGGTGATCCGCCCACCTCGGCCTCCCAAAGTGCTGGGATTACAGGCATGAGCCACTGCACCCGGCCTTGATTTAATTTTTAAAATACTTATTATTTACTCAAAAAATGGACGACCAAGCTTATGTAACAGCCCAGTGGGTTCATGTTGCCTGCTACCTAGACAGAGCCAATTTATCAAAACAGGGGAATTGTAATACAGAAAGAGTTTAATTCATGCAGAGCTGGCTGTATAGGAGACCTGAGTTTTATTATTACTCAAATCAGTCTCCCTGAAAAGTCAGAGATGGGGGTTTTTAAGGACAATTTGGTGTGTCAGGGCCAGTGAGTCAGGAGTGCCGATTGGTTGGGTCAGAGATGAAATCATCGAGAGTCGAAGCTGTTCTCTTGCGCTGAGTCAGTTTTTGAGTGGGGGGCCACAAGATCAGATGAACCCGTTGATTGATCTGGGTGGTGCCAGCTGATCCATCAAGTGCAGGGTCTGCAAAATATCTCAAAATATCTTAGGTTTTACAGTAGTGATATTGCTTCCCCAGGAGCAATTTGGGAAGGGTCAGAATCTTGTGGCCTCTGGCTGCGTGACTCCTAAACCATAATTTCTAATCTTGTGGCTAATTTGTTAGTCCTACAAATGCAGTCTAGTCCTGAGGCAGGAAGGAGGTTTGTTTTGGGAAAGGGCTGTTACCACCTTTGTTTCAAAATTAAACTATAAACTAAGTTCCCCCTAAAGTTAGTTCGTCCTACGCTCAGGAATGAACAAGGACAGCCTGGAGGTTAAAAGGAAGATGGAGTTGGTTAGGTGAGATCTCTTTCACTGTAATAATTTTCTCAGTTATAATATTGCAATGGTGGTTTCAATTCTAGCCCTTTGGGAGGCCAATGTAGGAGGATCACTTGAGCCCAGGAGTTCAAGACCAGCCTGGGCAACATGGTGAAGCCCTGTCTTTGCAAAAATTACAAAAATTAGACAGGCATGGTGATGCATGCCTGTAGTCCCAGCTACTCAGGAGGCTGAGGTGGGAGTATCACTTGAGGCCAAGAGGTCAAGGCTGCAGGGAACTGTGATCATGCCACTACACTCCAGACTGGGTGACAAGAGAGATCGTGTCTCAAAAAAAAAAGAAAAGAAAACTTAAATTAGATAATAAATTTAAGAACAGGCCAGGAGTGGTGGCTCACGCCTGTAATCCCAGCACTTTGGGAGGTCAAGGCAGGTGGATCACCTGAGGTCAGGAGTTTGAGACCAGCCTGGCCAATATAGCGAAACCCTGTCTCTATTAAAATTACAAAAAATCAGCCAGGCATGGTGGTGGGCACTTGCAATCCCAACTACTCAGGGGTGGCAGAGGGTAGGGCTGAGGCAAGAGAATCGCTTGAACCCAGGAGGCGGAGGTTACAGTGAGCTGAGATCACGTCATTGCACTTCAGCCTGGGCAACAAGAGTGAGACTCCATCTAAAAAACAAAACAAAACAAAACAAGAATAAATATTCGTTGTTATGGGCTGAGTTGTGTCATCCCCAAATTCATAAGTTAAAGTCCTAAACCCTAGTTCCTCAGAACTGACTGTGTTAGTTAAAGTGAGATCATTAGGGTGGACTCCAATCCAAAATGACTGGTATCCTTATATGACAAAGAAATTTAAACACCAGCATACACAGAGAAAAGACCATCTGAGGACACAGGGAGAAGACAGCCATCTGCAAGATAAGGAGAGAGTCCTCAGGAGACACTAATTCTACCAACACCTTTTTTTTTTTTTTTTTTTTTTTTTTTTGAGATAGGGTCTCACTGTGTTCCCCAGGCTGGAGTGTAGTGGCACAATCTTGGCTCACTGCAGTCTTGACCTTCTGGGCTCAAGCAATCCTCCTACCTCAGTCACTGCAGGTACACACCCATGCTCAGTTAATTATTGTATTTTTTGTAGAGACAGGGTTTCACCAAGTTGCCCAGGCTGGTCTCAAACTCCTGGGCTCAAGTGATCCACCCGCCTCGGCCTCCTAAAGCACTAGTATTACAGGCGTGAGCCACCATGCTTGACCAGGGGTAATGTACTTCTGACAGGGGTATAAATTGGTATTACCTTCTGAAGAAAAATGTGACAATAAATATTAACCTTAGAAAGTGAATATACTTTGACATATCAGTTATACTTTTGAGAATGAATGATATGGAAATATCAATGTTGTCAAAGATGTTTATTACAGCATAGGTTATACATGAGAAAAATTATAAATTTCCTAGATATAAGAATTAAAAGGATTAGTTTAAGAAATGTTAGCTCTTGGCATGTAATCCCAGCACTTTAGGAGGCCAAGGTGGGCAGATCACTTGAGGCTAGGAGTTCGAGACCACCCTGGCTAACATGATGAAACCCCATCTCTACTAAAAACACAAAAATTAGCTGGGTGTGGTGGTGCATGCCTGCAGTCCCAGATAGTTGGGAGGCTGCAGCATGAGAATTGCTTGAACTCAGGAGATGGAAGTTGCAGTGAGCCAAGATCACACCACTGCAATCCAGACTGGGCAACAGAGCAAGACTCTATCTCAAAAACAAAACAAACAAACAAACAAAAAACACACATTAAAAACATTTAAACACACATTAAAACACACATTAAAAACATTAAAAAAAAGAGAGAGAGAGAGAAATGGAGAAATGTTGGCTCCTTAAGCTAAAATACCAAGTAGTCATTAAAATTGCTATTTTGGCAGGTCAATTAGATATACACAAAGTTATTTGTTTAATTTATGAGCTATTTTAAATACAAAATAAATGAGAATAATATGATACCTATCACTGATTTTGAAAATGTTAATATTTTGACAATTTGGTTTTTTTGGGTTTTTTTTGCTTCTTTTTAAAAAGAAATAGCCCCTCCCCAGTGGTATTTTCCTCCCACCACCATCCTCATCCTCTGAAAGGTAAGCATTATCAAAAATTCCCTTCACTCAACATTGTATTTTCAAAATACATTACTTTGAATCATGTAGCTGTAGCTTATTCTTTTTTTTTTTTTGAGATGGAGTTTTGCTCTTGTTGCCCAGGCTGGAGTGCAATGGCATGATCTCAGCTCACTGCAACCTCCGTCTCCCGGGTTCAAGCAATCCTCCTGACTCAGCTTCCTGAGTAGCTGGGATTACAAGTGTGCACTATCACACCTGGCTAATTTTGTATTTTTAGTAGAGACGGGGTTTCTCCATGTTGGTCAGCCTGATTCCAAAATCCCGACCTCAGGTGATCTGCCTGCCTTGGCCTCCCAAAGTGCTGGGATTACAGGTATGAGCCACCACGCCAGGTCTCTTTTTTTTATTATTATAACTTTTATTTTAGGCTCAGGGATACATGCGCAGGTTTGTTCTTAATATTTAGATAAACTGCATGTCACAGGGGTTTGGTGTACAGATTATTTCATCCCTCAGGTAATATATTGCCCAATATTTCTTCTAATTGTCACATAATGTTCCATTATATGAGTACACTATAATATACCTTTCTCTTCTTTTGGTGAATAACTTGTTTTTTTGTTCGTTTGTTTGTTTTTTTCTGATTTTATTCCTATACCATGCACAAGGTTGCCATGAGTATTCTTGTAGCTATTTCCTTGGGCACATGTGTGAGATTTTCTCCAAGGTGTGTATTTAAGATTTGAATTGCTGAGGCATTAAGTATATGCATCTTTAACTACACTAGATATTGCCTCAATGCTTTGCAAAATGGTTGTATCAATTTACACTCCCATGTATATCAGGTAGTTTTTGCTGTGTAACAAATCATTCCTTAACACAGTGGCTTAAAAACCAACATTTATTATTTTTCATGATTTTTTGGATTGGCAGCCTGTTCTCTTGGGCTTGTGATCTCGGCTGGGGCTGGGTTTTCTAAGATAGCTTATTCATATGTGATAGCTGGGCAAGAGGAATAGCTGGAGTCTCTCTCCACGTGGCCTCTCGTCATTCAGGAGGCTAGGTCCAGCTCGCTCAAATACAAGCAGAAAGATTCTTGCCAACAAGAAAGTACAAAGCCCTGGTGAACAGAAGCTTTTCAAGTCTCTATTTTTCTCTATAAGTTTGCAAATGTCCCATTAGCCAAAGCAAGTCATATGACCACACTCAGATTCAAGGGGCAGAGAAACATACTCCAGCCTTTGGTGGCAGAAGAGACAAAATTACATTGTAAAGCGTTATACATACAGTTGTGGGAGAAATATGTGGCTTTTTTTTTTGTAGCCTACTATATACTGGCAGTGGGTGAAAGTTCTGTTTCCCTACATTCTTGCCAACACTTAGTATTATGTGACTTTTAAATTTTTTGCCAATCTGAGAAGGATTTTTAAAAATCTCACTATTGTTTCTATTTTAATTTGCATTTTTCTGGTCATTAGGAAGGTTGTATATCTTTTCGCATAATTATTGGCAGAGCACTCATTTTTTTTTTTTTTTCTTTTTTAAATAGGGTTTCACTCTGTTGCCCAGGCTGAAGTGCAGTAGTGTGATCATGGCTCCCTGCAGCCTTGACCTTGGGGGTTCAAGTGATCCTTCCACGTCAGCCTCCTCAGTAACTGGGACTAAGGGTACTTGCCACCATGTTCGACTGATGTTTTTATTTTGGTAGAAGCAAGGTCTCACTATGTTGCCTAGGCTGGTCGCGAACTCCTGAGCTCGAGCCATCCTCCTTCATTGGTCTCCCAAATGGCTGGGATTACAAAAATAAACCACTGCACCTGACCAGCCCTCTTTTTTTTTTTCACCAAGTCTCACTCTATGGCCCAGGCTGAAGTGCAGTGGCACAATCTCAGCTCACTGCAACCTCCGCCTCCCAAGCTCAAGCGATTCTTGTGCCTCAGCCCCCTGAGTAGCTGGTGTCACGCACGTCCGTGTGAAGAGACCACTAAACAGGCTTTGTGTGAGCAACAAGACTGTTTATTTCACCTGGGTGCAGGCAGGCTGAGTCTGAAAAGAGAGTCAGCGAAGGGAGATGGGGTGGGACTGTTTTATAGGAATTGGGTAGGTAGTGGAAAATTACAGTCAAAGGGGGTTGCTCTCTGGCGGTCAGGGACTGGGGTCACAAGGTGCTCAGTGGGGTAGCTTCTGAGCCAGGAGAAGCAATTTCACTAGGTAATGTCATCAGTTAAGGCAGGAATCAGCCATTTTCACTTCTTTTGTAATTCTTCACTTGCTTCAGGCCGTCTGGATGTATACGTGCAGGGTTAGGCTCAGAGACCTGACAGCTGGGAATACAGGTGTAGGCCACCATACCCAGCTAATTTTTGTAGTTTTAGTAGAGATAGGTTTCACCATGTTGGCCAGGCTGGTCTCGAACGCCTGACCTCAAGCAATCCACCCTCCTTGGCCTCCCAAAGTGCTGGGATTATGGGCATGAGCCACTGCACCTGGCCTCATCTTTTAAAGTAACATGCATACACATACACAGGAGAAAGAATGAAAGAACATATATTGGGGTAGTTCAATTTGGGTAGTGGAGTTACAGATAATTTTTATTTTCTCGTATCTAAATTTTCTAAAATCAGCATCTATTACAGAGGGAGGAAACTAAATGAATATGTTAAAATGTCTTGGAGAAATTCCCAACTGGGCTAACAATAACTAGGTGCACTGAAATTTAATTCTGATGCTAACCACCCAGAGTTAGCATCAGACTCAACAAATTAAGGCTCGGTCCTCCACAAGACTGCCCTCAGGTCAGATGCAAGCCCTCAGTAGGGACCCCAGGTCATCCATACTCTGGCCTACTCGCAGCAGATTTCAGGGTCCCATGATCCACTCAGTTTCAGTAACTTGCTAGGACAACTCACAGAACTCAGGAAAGGGCTATACTTACGATTATAATTTTATTATAAAAGTTACACATAGGGTAAGGTCTGGGAGGGAACACAGAGCTTTCTTGCTCTCTCCTCTTGAAATCAAGAAGCATCACCCTCCTAGCACATCAATGTATTCACCAACCAGGAAGCCCTACTGAGCCTCCCCGACCAGAGACTTTTATTGGGGTTTCATTATCTAGGCATGATTGATTTAATCACCGTCTGCTCAATTGAACTCAGTCTCCAGCCCCAGTCACCTCTTTGGAAGTCAGGGGGTCGGACTGATATTAAAGCGCCAACCCTCAAATTAAGTGGTTGTCTTTCCACTGACCAGTCCCCTTCCTATAGCCATCCAAGAGCCTGCCATTATCACCTCATTAGCACAGCAAAGACTCCTATTCTTTCAGAAATTCCAGGCCAGGCACAGTGGCTCCTGCCTGTAATTCCGGCACTTTGGGAGGCCGAGGTGGGTGGATCACTTGAGGTCAGGAGTTCCAGACCAGCCTGGCCAGCATGGTGAAACACCATATCTACTAAAAATGCAAAAATTAGCTGGGTGTGGTGGTGGGCACCTGTAATCCCATCTTCTTGAGAGCCTGAGGCAGAAGAATCCCTTGAACCCAGGAGCAGAAGTTGCAGCAAGCTGAGTTTGCACCACTGCACTCCAGCCTGGGCGACAGAGCAAAATTCTGTCTCAAGAAAAAAAAAAAAAAAAAAGGAAAGTAATTCCAAGGGTTTAGAAGCTCTTTGCCAAAAACATGAGACAAAGACCAAATTTTTTATTGGGTGACATAAATATATTACATTTAGTGTATTACTAGTCCAAAAAAATATAGGCAATTCAAATTAAAATTGTCTAGTAAAAATATGGGCAATTGAATTTTAAAATATCTAATATCTAGTTTAATATATTTGTTTGTTTTTTGTTTTTTCAAGACAGAGTTTTTCACTCTGTAGCCCAGGCTCGAGTGCAGTGGTGTAATCACAGCTCACCGCAGTCTCAAACTTCAGGGCTCAAGTGGTCCCACTGCAGCCTCTAGAGTAGCAGGGACTACAGGTACTCACCACCATGTCTGGCAAATTTTTGTATTTTTTTATAGAGACAGGGTTTTGCCATGTTGCCCAGACTGGTTGGGAACTCCTGAGCCCCGGTGATCCACCTGCCTGGGCCTCCCAAAGTGCTGGGATTACAGGCATGCCCAGCCTTAGTTTAATATTGTCTTTCATGTACTGATAGCAGCAGGAGGCAGTCAAATGACTAGGAGGACAGGGGCGGGTCCCCGGTGAAACCTCACCTTCAAGCCAAAGGCAGTTTAAAACCTGAAAACCAAGCTAAAAGTCTTGGATACCAGACAGTATGCTGTGTGATGGATTTAAGACAACACGGGATTCTGACCCTTCCATTTTCTAGTGGCTGTGACTTAAGCCCTCAGTTCATTGTGTCCTTCAGTGAAACTCCTCGTATCCCTCAGTTGTTGCAAAGTGCCACTGAGCCCATGCCTGTGAAAGAGCTTTGTAAAATGCAAAGTTATATACAAATAATACAGCAGTTCCTCCTTATTCTTGGGTTCACTTTTCACAATTTTAGTTATCCTCAATAGAATTAAGAAGAGAGTTAATCTATAATCTAAGAAGCAGAAGTTACAACTACATGCTACATGACTCACATCAGAGTCACATCTCTCTCAAGGCTTATAGTGTTTTGGGGGGTTTCAACAACTTTTACATTTTATTTTCACATTATGCATAGGAAAAAGCATAGCACTTACAGGGTTCAGTACTATCCACTTACAGGTTCAGTAACTATCCACTGGGGGTCTTGGAATGTACCCCCTGTGGATAAGTGGGGACTAATGTAGTATGATTATCATCATCAACAGCAGCTAAGACACCAGGATAGCTAGACTAGAGAGAGCTCTCCGAGTCATAGGTCATGTTCATGACTCACTGTTGTGGGAAGTCAGGGACCCTGAACGGAGGGACTGCTGGAGCCTTGGCTGAGGAACATAAATCGTGAAGATTTCTTGGACATTTATCACTTCCCTAATAATACTTTTATAATTTCTTACGCCTGTTTTACTTTAATCTCTTAATCCTGTTATCTTCATAAGCTGAGGATGTACATCACCTCAGGACCCTGTGATGATTGCGTTAACTGTACAAATTGATTGTAAAACATGTGTGTTTGAGCAATATAAAATCTGATTGTAAAACATGCGTATTTGAACAATATGAAATCAGTGCACCTTGAAAACGAACAAAATAATGGCGATTTTAGGGAACAAGGGAAGACAACCTGCAGGGTCAGGCAAAAAGAGCCATATTTTTCTTCTTGAAGAGAGCCTATAAATGGACGTGCAAATAGGAGAGCTATCACTAAATTCTTTTCCTAGCAAGGAATATAATATTAAGACCCTAAGAAAAGAATTGCATTTCTTGGGGGAGGTCTATAAACAGCCACTCTGGGAGTGTCTGTCTTATGCTGTTGATACAAGGACTGAAATATGTCCTGGTCTCTTGCAGTATCCTCAGGCTTATTAGGGTGGGGAAAAAATCCTGCCCTGGTAAATTTGAGGTCAGACTGGTTCTCTGCTCTCGAACTGTGTTTTCTGTTGTTTAAGATGTTTATCAAGACAACACGTGCACAGCTGAACATAGACCCTCATCAGTAATTGTAATTTTGCCCTTTGCCTTGTGATCTTTGCTTTTGTCCTTGCCTGTTCCCTAATAAGCATGTGATCTCCCTTTTGCCCTTTGAAGTATGTGATCTTTGTGACCTACTCCCTGTTCATACACCCCTCCCCTTTTAAAATCCCTAATGAAAACTTGCTGGTTTTGCGGCTCGGTTGGGCATCATGGACCTACCAATATGTGATGTCACCCTGGCAGCCCAGCTGTAAAATTCCTCTCTTGTAATCTTTCTCTTTATTTCTCAGACTGGCTGACACTTATGGAAAATAGAAAGAACCTATGTTGAAATATTGGGGGCAGGTTCCCCTGATAACTCACTGGTCCCAAATTTAGCCCCAAGAAGACTGAATTAGTTAGTTCCCACTCCCGTAACAAGATACCACAGACTGTGTGGCTAAAACAACAGAATTTATTTCTTCACAGTTCTGGAGTCTAGCAATCCAAGAATAAGGTGCCAGCAAGGTTGGTTTCTGGAGAGGCTTCTCTTTCTGGTTTGTCGATGGCCATCTTCTCACTGTGTCTGTCCTCTTGTGTGCACCCACAAAGAGAGAGAAAGAGTTCTTAGGTATCTTTTACTCTTCTTACAAGGGCACTGGTCCTATTGTATTAGGGTCCCAGCCTGATGACCTCATTTAATGTTAATTACATTCTTAAAGCCCTATGTCCAAATATAGTCACATCGGAGGTCAGGACTTCAACATATGAATTTGGGGAGGAACACAATTTGGTCCATAACAAAGACCATAATCTTGAATGGAAAAGAGTCCTAAGATTAGGATTTTCACACAGTTAAGGGTCTTAAATTTATTGGTACATTCAATCCTGGAGCATTTCCTTTAGTAAGAATGACAGAGTGCTAAGCAGTAGTTCCCATATCTTTTTTTTTTTTTTTTTTGTGACAGAATCTCTCTCTGTCACCCAGGCTGGAGTGCAGTGGCATGATCTCGACTTACTGCACCCTCTGCCTCCGGGTTCGATTCTCCCACCCCAACCTCCCCAGTAGCTGGAATTACAGGCATGTGCCACCATGCCTGGCTAATTTTTGTGTTTTTAGTAGATATGGGGTTTCACCATGTTGCCCAGGATGGTCTTGAACTCCTGACCTCAGGTGATCCACCTACCTCAGCCTCCATCTTTTAAGGAAACAACTGTGTAACACATTACGATAGGGTTCTCCAAAGGGTGTTTGAGGAACATACCTTCCACAAGTGATGGGAATTTGGGGAAAATTATACCATTTCCCTGCTTAGAAAGTCATGATGCCTTGGGAGGCAGAGGTGGGCAAATCACTTGAGGTCAAGGGTTCGAGATCAGCCTGGCCAGCATGGTGAAAGCCCATCTCTGCTAAAAATACAAAAATTAGCTGGGCGTGGTGGCATGTGCCTGCCTGTAATCCCAGGTACTCTGGAGGCTGAGGCAAAAGAATCACTTGACCCTCGAAGGTGAAGGTTGCGGTGAGCTGAGATCGCACCACTGCACTCCAACCTGTGTGACACAGTGAGCCTCCGTCTCAAAAAAAAAAAAAAAAAAGAAAGTCACAATGCACAGTAGCATATTAAAAACTGAAAATTTCGTCCATTTACTCAAATAACATTTATTGATTTATTGAATGCCTACTATTTTCCAGGCACAAGCTGTGAGTACGACGGAAATTAGTAGGAGTAACCTAACCTAGTATAGGAAGTAAAGGCAATGGAGAGTTGAATGCTGACTCCCTCAAAATGGATGGATAGCGCCAGGCTTGGTTCAGTGCTTGTTGAGGTAAGAGAGATTGTCAGAGATGTGTGAACCAGAGCAACGCCATCTTTAATAGGAGCTGGGTAAAATAAGGCTGAAACCTACTGGGCTGCATTCCCAGATGGTTCGTCATTAGAAGTCACAGGATGAGTTAGGAGGTCGGCACTAGATACAAGTCATGAAGACCTTGCTGATAAAACGGTGTGCAGTAAAGAAGCCAGCCAAATCCAACCAAAACCAAGATGGCGATGAGAGTGACCTCTGATCATCCTCACTGCTACGCTCCCACCGGTGCCTGACAGTTTACAAATGCCATGGCAATGTCAGGAAGTTACCTTATATGATCTAAAAAGGGGAGGCATGAATAATCCACCCATTGTTTAGCATATCATCAAGGAATAACCACAAAAATGGGCAACCAGCAACCCTTGGAGATGCTCTGTCTATAGAGTAGCCATTCTTTAGTCCCTTACTTTTCTAATATACTTGCTTTCACTTTACTCTGTGGACTCGCTCTGAATTCTTTCCTGCGTGAGATCCAAGAACCCTCCCCTGGGGTGTGGATCAGGACCCCTTTCTATGATCATTTTCAAAACAAGAGTCTTACTGGCTTCTCGGAAGGGTGAGAGCAAAGCAGAATATTTATTAGGTTTTTGGAATCTGGAGTAAGGTGGCTATTTTGATATAGAGCTTGATTAGGATTGGAAAGTATGTGACACAATGATTTAGGATTGGTGGACACAGCAAGGTGAGAGTTCCCAAGCATGTCTTAAAGAGTAAATGATCTTTTGATTGTATCTATTTTCCTTGGAAAGTGGTACTTACTTTAATGAGCATAAATCGAGTAGTCTAGTGTTTGGGCTAATGGATTTTCAGAAAGATCCTAGAACAAATAAAATTTTTGTCCATTTGAACCCAAAAGTTTCTGAGACAGGTCTCAAGCAATTTAGAGAGTTTATTTTGCCGGGGTTAAGGACATGCCTGTCACACAGCCTCAGGAGGTCCTGATGACATGTGCCCAAGGTGGTTGGGGTCCATCTTGCTTTTATACATTTTAGGGAGGCATAATACGTCAATCAATACATGTAATATTTACGTGGGTTTGATCTGGAAAGGCAGGACAACTCAAAGGGAGGTGTGGGGGGTGGCTTCCAGATCATAGCTAGATTTAAATTTTTTCTGACTGGTAACTGATTGAAAGAGTTATCAGTAGAAAGGAGACATGAATGTCTGGGTTATGATAAGGTGTTGTGGAGACTAAGGCCTTATCAGGCAGTTGAAGCCTCTCAGTAGCAGGTTTTGGAGAGAGTAGATTGTAAATGTTTCTTACCAGACTTAAGTTCTGTGTTGATGTTAATGCTGAAGGGGTATAATGAGGCATATCTGAGCCTCTCTTCCATCATGACTTGAATTAGTTTTTCAGGTTAACTCTGGAATGCCCCTGACTGAGAGGAGAGGTTCATTCAGATGATTAGCGGAGCTTAGAATTTAAGTTTTTGTTTACAGCCATTTCATCCTTCTGGGTAAAAATTTCCTGAAATAAGAAAGTCAGGTAAATGTACCAGGGGTTTCTAATCTTTTGGTTTCCCTGGGCCACATCGGAAGAAGAATTGTCTTGGGCCACACATAAAATACACTAACATTAATGATAGCCAATGAGCAAAAAAAAATCTCATAGTGTTTTAAGAAAGTTTATGAATTTGTGTTGGGCCTCATTGAAAGCCCTCCTGGGCTGCATGCAGACTGTGGGCCTTGGGTTGGACAAGCTTGATAGATAGTGAGCCGTGTTTATGTGGGCAGTAAGTTTTGTTTTCTCTAAAGAATCTTGACTTCCCTTACACATTTGACCACAACACTCTTTTCTTTTCTCATCAGATTTATTAACATTTCAAAGAACAGATCATGATAAACATGAAAGTAGGAGATAATTTCTATGAGAGTGTTGTAAGCCAGTGGTTCTGAAAGGGTGGTTCCCACACCAGTAGCTTCAGTATCACCTGAGAACTTGTTAGAATCCCTCACCTACTAAATCAGAAACTCTGATATGCAGTCAGCAATCTGTGGTTTTTTTTCTTTCTTTTTTTCTTTTTTCCTGAGACTAGACTTTGTCTCCCAGGTTGGAGTCCAATGGTATGATCCCAGCTCACTGCAACCTCCGCCTACCAGGTTCAAGTGAGCCCCCCACCTTAGCCTCCCTTGTAGCTGGGATTACCGGTGTGTGGCACCACGCCAGGCTAATTTTGGTATTTTTAGTAGAGATGGGGCTTCGCCATGTTGGCCAGGCTGGTCTCAAACTCCTGACCTCAGGTGATCCGCCCACCTTGGCCTCCCAAAGTGCTGGGATTATAGGCATGAGCCACTGTGCCTGGCCTCACTTCTCTTTTTAAAAAGGAAAAAAAAAATTTTTTGTCTGCATTTCCTTAGTAGAGATGGGGGTAAATCGGTTGTTGGTAAAAGCTGTGTGCCTCTTTCTTCATATTGTGACTCATATTCTTATGGCTTTCTCCTCTTTGAATTATTTGAAAACAGTACTCTCCTTGCACTAATATGAATGCATTAGTGATGAATATAAAATGTATTCAAGATTTTAGAAGGAAGCTAGAAGAGAGAAGTTGTACAGCATGATATCAAGATTGCACTTAAAAATAAACAAGGCCTGGCACATTGGCTCATGCTTGTAATCCCAGCACTTTGGGAGGCTGAGGTGGGCAGATCACCTGACGTCAGGAGTTCGAGACCATCCTGGCCAACATAGTGAAGCCCTGTCTCTATTAAAAATGCAAACAATTAGCTGGGCATGGTGGCAGGCACCTGTAATCCCAGCTACTTGGGAGGCTGAGGCAGAAGAATCACTTGAACCTGGGAGGCGGAGGTTGCAGTGAGCTGAGATCCCACCATTGCACTCCAGCCTGGGCAACAAGAGCGAAACTCCATCTCAAAAATAAATAAATAAATAAATAAACTAACAAACCTTTTGAGGTATCTCATCTCCCAAATCTCTCTTCTTGGCTTAGCCTCTCTTCCTGCTCCTGATCCGCATCACCTTCTCTCTGAATTTTCTTCTAAGAGCAGTTCAGTTCAATACCCACACGACTTTCAAAAGTCTTAACCTCAGCTACTAGTTAATATAATCTTCAAGGACATTAAAGGAATTAAATTGAAGACTTTGTTTGCCTTGTGAACAAAAAATTCCCCAGTTCTCAGGTTTCACTAAAGCTATGCTGAATGAAGGTGACATCGATTTACATTTCCCTGATTTATGTTTGTTCCACGGGCGAGGAGGAAACCTGGGTTACAGTGGTATCAGGTTTCCAGCGTGTCCACACCAGATTCTGGTCCTTTTCACTATGATGTTGCAACCTGCGTGTCCCCCTGCCCTGCGTGGGGCTCAGGTCCTGCACCCACCTGTCCTGCCTCCTTCCTGATGGTTGCTAGGATCAAAACCCAGAGGGGAGAATGAGCTGCACTCACGGGGGATGACTTGGGGACTGGGTCCAGAAAGTGGCATATCCACAAGAAGTTGTTTAGAGCTACCTAGGAGGAGTCTTCCCTGGTCCCAGACTTGGTTGCACATTAGAATCAGCTGGGGAGCTTTTAAAAATGCCTATGCCAGCCGGGTGTGGTGACTCATGCCTGCAATCCCAGCACTTTGGGTGGTTGAGGTGGGTGTATCACAAGGTCAGGAGATCAAGACCAGCCTGACCAACATGGTGAAACCCCATCTCTACTAAAAATACAAAAATTAGCTGGACATGGTGGTGCGTGCCTGTAATCCTCGCTACTGAGGAGGCTGAGGCAGGAAGAATTGCTTGAACCCGGGAGGCGGAGGTTGCAGTGAGCCAAGATCATGCCACTGCACTCCAGCCTGGGCAACAGAGAGAGACTCCATCTCAAAAAAAAGAAAAAATGCCTATGCCTAGGCCACATTCCATAGCAATCACATCAGAATCCTTGGTGCAGGACCTAGGCATCAGGATTTTTGTTGTTGTTTGAGACGGAGTCTTGCTCTGTCACCCAGGCTGGAGTGCAGTGGCGCAATCTCAGCTCACTGCAACCTCCGCCTCCCGGGCTCAAGCAATTCTCCTGCCTCAGACTCCCGAGTAGGTGAGACTACCGGTGCCCACCACCATGCCTGGCTAATTTTTTTATTTTTAGTAGAGACGGGGTTTCACGATGTCGGCCAGGCTGGTCTCACACTCCTGACTTCAGGTGATCTGCCTGTCTCGGCCTCTCAAAGTGCTGGGATTACAGGCGTGAGCCACTGCGCTCAGCCAGCATCAGGATTTGTTAAGGTTCCATAAGTAATTCCAGTGGGCGGCAATGGTAAGAACCATTAGACTAGATGATGTACACAAAGTCCACATTATGCTAAGACGTTGTAACAATTTTGTTCAAAACACTTCACATAATTAAGTGGGCTATATTTTCATCATACTATCTGTTTCGCATGTGGGAAATTTGAGACACAAAGAAAATATGAGTCATACCAGACAGACCACAGGTGAACTGTTAAGGAGGGAAAAGCCCAGTGTCACCGTCCACAGTCCTGCTCCCATTAAAGCCTATGAAATGGAAGACGCAATATTATTCTTTGAGGTTTCCTAGGACCAGAAGAAGGGGACCAGAAGAAGGTCAGAGACTCCTTTTTTTTTTTTTTTGAGACGGAGCCTCACTCTGTTGACAGGCTGGAGTGCAGTGGCGTGATCTCCACTCACTGCAACCTACGACTCCCTGGTTCCAGTGATTCTCCTGCCTCAGCCTCCCAAGTACCTGGGACTACAGGCGCCCACCACTGTGCCCAGCTAATTTTTTTGTAATTTTAATAGAGATGAGGTTTCACTGTGTTAGCCAGGATGGTCTCGATCTCCTGACCTTGTGATACACCTGCCTCAACCACCAAAAGTGCTGGGATTACAGGCGTGAGGCACCGCGCCCGGCCAAGGTCAGAGACTCTTAATGGGTAATGCAGACAACTGGAATGCAATCATCAGGTATTCATTTCTGTTTTAAGGTTTTAAGTCTGAGAAACCTGAAACCTAAAGAAGTAAAGCAATCATGAGTTTTTTAAAAAGTTAATAATATGGTTTTGGATTTAAAAAGAAAGACTGACTCAGAGCTGGGGAAAACACTCAGTTGTGATACGCATCAGTGTGAAAACAGCTTAACTCTGTTCCATGGCAATTTGCACAGTGTGACTCGGAGACACCTCTCTTCACCAGCTCTGGCTCAGGGGATGTGAAGGTGGGAGCAGAGGTCACAGTGACTTCATATGAGAAGGACTTAACTGACCATTGCTGGCTTTGAAGATGGAGGAAGGTCCACAGCCAATGAATGAGGGTGGCTTCAAGAAGCTAGAAACGGCAAGAAAATAGATTCTTCTCTAAAACTCCCAGAAAGAAACACGGTTCTACTGACACCTCGATTTGAGGCCAGTGAGACCTGCTTCAGACTTCTGACCTACAGAATGGTAAGAAAATAAATTTGTGTTGCTTATAACCACTTTGTGTGTGGTAGTTTGTTATAGCAGCAATAAGAAACTAATACAGTTGTGACCAGGTGCCATGGCTCATGCCTGTAATCCCAGCACTTTGGGAGGCTGAGGTGGGTGGATCACTTGAGGTCAGAAGTTCGAGACCAGCCTGGCCAACATGGCAAAACCCTGTCTCTACTAAAAATACAAAAATTAGCTGGGCTTGGTGGTGGGCGCCTGTAATCCCAGCTACTCGGGAGGCTGAGGCAAAAGAACCACTTGAACCCGGGAGGCAGAGTTTGCAGTGAGCCGAGATCAGGCCACTGTACTCCAGCCTGGGCAACAGAGTGAGACTCCATCTCAAAAAAAAAAAAAAAAAGAAAGAAAGAAACTAACGCAGTGGTTTTATCTGACTATCTGAGTATCAGAAGTAGTAAGAGAAATGTGAAAATGGTTCTTAAGTTACAAAGTACCATATGAAGATAAAGTATTCATTCATTTATTCCCTCATTTATTCATCAAATATTATTGGGCTCCTCCTACTTTGAGCCAAGCACTTTTATAGATGTTGAGAATATACTAAAGCCAAAACAGATTTAAAACAAAGCAAACACTGGTCAGGCTCAGTGGCTCACGCCTGTAATCCCAGGCTATATGGGGGGCATGAGAGGAAGCAGATGTCATGTGAGATACAGCAGTGGCATGGCCCTGGGTGGTAGCAATGGAGGTAGGTAAAAGAGATCCTAATCTGGATATATTTTGAAATAGAGGCCGGGTTTGATGGCTCACACCTGTAACCCCAGCACTTTGGGAGGCCAAGGCAGGCAGATCGCTTGAGCTTAGGAGTTCAAGACCAGCCTGGCCGACATGGTGAAACCCTGTCTCTACTAAAGATACAAAAATTAGCCAGGTGTGGTGGTACATGCCTATAGTCCCAGCTACTTGGGAGGCTGAAGCGGGAGAATCACTTGAACCTGGGAGGCGGAGGTTTCAGTGAGTCACTGCACTCCAGCCTGGGCAACAGAGTGAGACTCTGTCTAAAAAAAAAAGAAAGAAAGAAAAAAAAAAAAAAGGAAAGAAAATAGAGCCAAAAGCATTTGTTGAATTGGGTGTGTGCTGTGTGAGAAAGAGAGGCAAGACAGATGACTGCAGGAGTTTTTGGCCTGAGCAACTAGATGGAGTTGTCAATGAGTGAGTCCAGGAGGACGGTGGGAGAAGGAAGCTCCGGGAGAAGAAGATAAGGAGCTGTGTATTGGACATGTTTGTTTGAAACGCCAATTTTACCTCTAAGGCGAGATGTTAACTAAGCAGTTGGAAATATGAGTCTGGAGTTCTGAGGATAGGTCCAGACTAGAGATAGAAATCAGGGCAATGTCAAGGTTAAATCTAGATGTACTTAGCAGCATGAGGTTGGATGAGGCCATACAGAAGGGCTGTAGGAGAAAAAAGAAGAGATCTGAGGCCTGAGTCGTGAAGCTCTGAAGGGTTAAGAGGCCTGCGGTGTGAGGAGGAAACTGAAGGCTGACAAAGAGTGACGAGAACAAAACCACGAGGATTAAGAGTCCAGGTAAGGAAAAGGGTTTCAAGGTCAAAGAGTGATGACTTGTCTGAAATGCTGCTGAGAGTACAGGTAAAACAAGTTTAGATAAATGCCTGCTGGATTGAGAACCAGGGAGCTGAAATGGACAGGGCCAGCTTCCCTAGAGGCATGGGACTAAGCTCCTGATTAGACAGGGTTTAATGGAATTTGGAGACACCAGATACAGGGAATTCTTTTGACACAGAACAATCAGGTTCGTCCAGAAACTCTCTTTGCTGTTTTCACAAGGAGGCTGATGCCCTCTTGGGCCCTCTGTGTTGTTCTGGAGGCCTCAGCTGCCAACCTGCGGAGGGCAAGGAACAGGAGACAACTGCAGCGCCTTCTTCCCTGACCACAGCAAGGGGGAATGAAGGTCAGTTTTCTATGAAGCAGGAGACAGTAAACTGCAGCAAACTACGATCATGCCTGTTCATTTACGTGTTGTCTGTGGCTGCTGTCACACTAGAGGGACACAGGTAAGAGGTTGTGAGACACTGAATAGCACACCATACTTAAAATATTTACTATCTGGCCCTTTCCAAAAAAGGAAAGCTCTGCTATAAATAGAGAATTAGGGCAGTAGCTAAGGTGGAAGGGGTTCAAGAAAGGATTGTCAAAGGGAGAAATAACATTTTTGTATGCTGATAGGAACGATTCCGTGGAGAGAAAAAAGTTGAAGTTGTAGAAGAAAGAATTGCTGGGATGATGTTCTCAAGTATAACATCAGAGGATGTTATACCTGGAATGAGGATCAGGTGCACCAGTGGAAGGGTTGGCTTTGCTAGGAATATAGACACATATGTCTTTCATTATCACTGTATGAAAAGATGTGATACCTTACACATGAGAGAAATGTAAAGCTTAAACTCTTTGTTTCAGGTTTTCCTTTTCTTTTCTTCTCTTTTCCTTTCTTTCTTTCTTTTTTTTTTTTTTTTGACAGTCTCACTCTGTCACCCAGGCTGGAGTGCGGTGGCTCAGTCTTGGCTCACTGCAACCTCCACCTGTTGGGCTCAAGCGATTCTTGTCCCTCAGCCTCCCGAGTAGCTGGGATTACAGTCAGGTACCACCAAGCCCAGCTAATTTTTGTATTTCTTTTTTGGTAGAGATGGGGTTTCAACATGTTGGCCAGGCTGGTCTCAAAGTCCTGAGCTCAAGCGATCTGCCTGCCTTGGCCTCCCTCAGTTTTACTTATTAGAATTGGCAAAGATAAAAACTGTGGCTAGGTGGGGTGGCTCACACTTGTAATCCCAGCATTTTCTAAGGCCAAAGTGGAAGGAATGCTTGAGGTCAGGAGTTCAGGACCAGCCTGGACAACATGGTGAGACCCCCATCTCTATAAAAAATAGAAAATACAAAAATTAGTCAGACATGGTGGTATGTGCCTGTTGTTCCAGCTACACAGAAGGCTGAGGAGGGAGGATCTCTTGAGCCCAGAAGTTTGGGGCTGCAGTGAGCTATGGTCAATTACACCACTGGTCTCCAGCCTGGGCAACAGAGCAAGACCCCATTTCATAAGTAAATCAATAAATACTATTTTAAAACCTGTGATAATTTGCTCTGCTGATGAGTGTGGGGGGGAAACAGGAAGTCACACATTGTTGGTGAGAATGTAAATTGGTACAATTTCTCTGTGGAAGACATGAAGAGTCATCAGGAAGCTTAAGGCCTGGGAGTTCCTAGGGGATCATCTATCTAGAAAATTTACCCTGGGAAACTGACCTTCAAGTCCCCCTTGCAGAGATTATGCAGAAATGAACTGGAGTGACTCCAGTGCCCTTCTCTGGTCAGGAACATAGCCGGGGTCTCCAGAACATATAGAAGGTGTAAGAGAAGGAGAGTTTTTGCAGAAGCTGATGGGAGCCAGCACACAGCACCCAGGGAAGTTTGCCCCTGTGGAAAAGATGGCTGCCGAAACTCCAGCTCCACGCACTCTTCTTAGAGTTTAAATTCTCCTATCGTTTATCAAGGTCTAAGGAACTTGTTTCTTTTGCCTGTGTCTGATGGCATCTATTGCCAATCATCTTCCCCCACACAGAGGGTAAGACCTATCGACTTTTTAAATACATTTTGACCAACCAATACCACTTATGGCAATTAATACTATGCATATGTTTTACGTATGTGTGAAGACATTCACTGTAGCATTGTTTATAGTAGCAAAAAGCTGGAAATAACTGGCATGCCCATTAGGGAATTATTTGAACATCATGGCATAGCCCCTGTGCTGGGTAGACACTGAAAAGAACAAAGAGGCTTTATATAAATTGATATGGAATGATTTTCCAAATGTGTTAAGTGAGAAGAAGCAAAGTAAAGAACATATATGGGCCAAGCATGGTGGCTTGGTGTTTCCAAACATTAGATATTAGAGGTATATACTAAAGAGGCAGTTTAGGCTGGGCACAGTGGCTCACGCCTGTAATCCTAGCACTTTGGGAGGCCAAGAAGGACAGATCACTTGAGTCCAGCAGTTTGAGGCCAACGTGGTCAACATGGTGATACCTCATCTCTACAAAAAATACAAAAATTAACTGGGCGTGGTAGCGTCCACCTGTAATCCCAGCTACTTGGGAAGCTGAGGTAGGAGGACTGTCCGAGCCCAGGAGATTGAGGCTGCAGTGAGCTGTGAGCGCGCCACTACACTCCAGCCTGGGCATAGTGAAACCCTGTGTCGGAAAAAAAAGAACAGATATGGATGGTAGTTGGGTGTTGCTGAATTGCTTCTTCCTTTTCTTTTTTCTTTTTCTTCTTTTTCATTTTTGGAGACAGGTCTCACTCTGTCAGTCAGGCTGGAATGCAGTGGCGTGATCACTGCTCACTGCAGCCTCAACCTCCCTGGCTCAGGAGATCCTTCCACTTCAGCCTCCTAAATAGCTGGGACCATAGGTGTGTGCCACCACGCCCCAGCTAATTTTTTTTTTTTTTTTTTTTTTTGTAGAGATAGGTTTCACCATGTTGCCCAGGCTGGTCTCAAACTCCTGGGCTTGATCGGCCTGCCTTGGCCTCCCAAAGTGCTGGCATTACAGGCATGAGCCACTGTGCCCGGCCTAAATTGCCTCTTTAGTATATACCTCTAACATCTAATGTATGTAAATACTAGGGCTGATTTTCACCCCATTTCTTAACTATTTTATAGTTATACATGTGATTTTGCACATTACCACCAGAGGGGGCCTCTGCCACACTTCATGCAATATTTACACGTCAGTATGGAGGATGTTTATTAAACAATTTTTATAACTAGAACATTCTTGTTCATTTAGCATAGGCATTTCGGTGCTCAGCTTAAAAAAACTCTGTGAGCCCTTTGGGAGGCCGAGGCGGGTGGATCACGAGGTCAGGAGATCGAGACCATCCTGGCTAAAATGATGAAACCCCGTCTCTACTAAAAATATTTTTAAAAATTAGCTGGGCATAGTGGCGGGCCCCTGTGGTCCCAGCTACTCGGGAGGCTGAGGCAGGAGAATGGCGTGAACCCGGGAGGCGGAGCTTGCAGTGAGCCGAGATCACACCACTGCACTCCAGCCTGGGCGACAGAGAGAGACTCTGTCTCAACAAACAAACAAACAAACAAACAACTCTGTGAGCCCCCTGGCTCTTCCGTCTTCTTTAGCATGTCAGTCCACAATCCCTGTGTCCAGTACACCCTGACCCTGTCATCTTCCTTTGCTGTGCTGGATTCCTGAAACTGTGAAAATGCCTCACAACTTCTATGCACTCTCACCCTCTAAAGAGTGCATTTAGTGGCATGTCTGCGCCAGCCGTCTTTATCCAGATGGCTTCCAGATAGGAATCACTGAGTCCAGGAATACTTTCAGAAGCCTGGAGAGCCTCTGCTCTTTGGAAGCTTATCATCACTGCAAACTCAGAGAGTCCAGATCCTGCGCAACACATGCTGCTTTCTGTTTACCCCTCTAGTCTTTACTAACAGATACTTAAAAATATATATACACACACACACACACACACATATATACACACACACACAAACAGCCAGGCATGGTGGCTCGTGCATGTAATCTGAGCACTCTGGGAATCCAAGGCAGGCGGATTACTTAAGACCAGGAGTTTGAGACCAGCCTGGGCAACATGGGGAAACCCTATCTCTACCAAAAGTACAAAAATTAGCCAGGTGTGGTGGCACGTGCCTGTAGTCCCAGGTACTTGGGAGGCTGAGGTGAGAAGATGGCTTGAGCCCAGAAGACTGAGGCTACGGAGAGCTGTGATCATGCCGCTGCACTCCAGCCTGGGTTGCAGAGTACGACCCCATCTCAAAACAACAGCAGCAAAAACAATCTTATTGAGGCATGGTTTAATAAAATATAGCTGTTTAGGTGTATAGTTCAATGAGTTCTGACCAACCTATTCACCCAGGCAATACCACAATCAAGATAAAGGATATTTCTATGACCCCAAAAAGTAAGCACCCTCCTCTCCCCACACTCAGTCCCAGCAACAACTGCTCTCCTTTCTGTCACTGTAGATTAGATTTGCCTCTTCCAGAATTTCAAATATATAAACATGAATCAAATGGTCTGTACTCTTTCGTGTTTGGCATGTTTATCTCCACGTAAGTTCTGGAGATTCATCCATGTTGAAGTGTGAATGAATTTTGTTTTCCGAAATGTTATTCCATTGTATGAATATGATATGCTGCAATTTGTTGATCCGTTCAGACAGGTACTTCTTTTAACTTGTTTTTGCTGGTAAACACCCTGATGGGCATCTGCTCACTGTACATGTTATTTTCTTTTGGACAGAAATGCTAAATTTACTATTATTTGTTCATTTATTTGATGTTTTTCCAAAATGGAAACATCTTTCTGAAACAATGGGAAAAGGATCAGAATATGCTACCCCAGGCCGGGCATGGTGGCAGGGCCTGTAATCCCAGCACTTTGGAAGACTGAAGTGGGAAGATCCCTTGAGGCCAGGCATTTGAGACCAGCCTGGGCAATAAAGCAAGACCCTGTCTCTACCAAAAACAAAATAAAATAAATTAGTGGGGCAGCGTAGTGTGTACCTGTCATCCTAGCTACTTGGTTCAAGACCACAGTAAGGTGTGATCACACTACTACACTCCAGCCTGGGCAACAACAAACAAGACCCTGTCTCTCTAGAAAACAACAACAACAAAAAGCAAATAAAATGATAAAAGTAAAAGTAAAAAAGAATATGCCACCTCAAAACATGACATATTGGCATAAGGATTATTTTGAGCTAAAGGCAAATGAGAAACAGCAGACACAAACAAAACTCTTTGCTCTCTCTCTTTCTACCTACAGACAGAGCCTAATTTCCCTTTGCAAAGGTGATGCCCTCTCCCATACGAGGATAAGGTGAACAATTCATCTGCATAACACACCTCACTAAACAAGCCTTAATTACCATACCTTTCCCAGTTACCTTCCCACAATTTATCCCCACCAGAGAAGGCCAGCCTCTCCCCATTTCCTTGTCTAGTAGCTTCGCACACTTTATCGCCCTGTGTTAAAATGGTGTATAAGCTCCTGGGTCTAAGCACCTCTTTGGGGTTTTCACTTTTTTTCTGTGAAGCTTACATATGCAAACAAAATAAACCTTTTCTTTTTTGTTTGTTTTGTTTTGTTTTTGAGATAGAGTCTCTGTCGCCCAGGCTGGAGCACAATGGTACGATCTCGGCTCACTGCAACCTCTGCCTCCTGGGCTCAAGTGATTCTTGTGCCTCAGCCTCCCAAGTAGCTGGAATTACAGGCGCACACCACCATGCCCAGCTAAATTTTTGTATTTTTTGTAGAGACAAGTTATCTCCATTTTGGCCAGGCTGGTCTCAAACTCCTGACCTCAAGTGATCCGCCGGCCTCAGCCTCCCAAAGTGCTGGGATTACAGGCGTAAGCCACCACACCCAGCCAAAAGAAACCTTTTCTGCTGTTAATCTGCCTTTTGTCAGTTTAATTCACAGGCCCTGGCTACTGAACCTAACATGCTAGAGGAAAGATGCTTTTTCCTCTCTGACAAATGATAGTTGTAAAAGCATGTATATATGTACATTTTTCTTTTCTTTCTTTCTTTCCTTTTTTTTTTTTTTTTGAGACAGTTTTGCTCTGTCACCCAGGCTGGAATGCAGTGGCGTAATCTTGGCTTACTGCAACCTCCACCTCCCGTGTTGAAGCAATTCTCCTGCCTCAGCCTCCCGAGTAGCTGGGCTTACAGACTCAGGCCACCACACCAGGCTAATTTTTGTATTTTTAGTAGAGATGGGGTTTCACCACATTTGCCAGGCTGGTCTCCAACTCCTGACCTCAAGGGATCCGCCCACCTTGGCCTCCCAAAGTGTTGAGATTACAGGGGTGAGCCACTGTACCTGACCTATTTTTCTTTATTTAAACATTTAAGAAGTAGAATGTAAACATTCCTGGAAAGGACTGCATATCCATTATTTATTCATATCTTTCACCATTTGAGATAATACATATATTGATTATGCTTGCTTTTTTTTAACAAATTCTATGACAATATAGTGTAGTATCCCCTCATCATTTTTTATAGCTTCATGACAGTCACAAAACATAATTATTTCTCTATCAATGAATGCTGTTTTTAAAATTTTTAAATGAAAATTAGCATTGTCTATAGCATACTTTCCAGGTTATAAACTCTAACCTTGTCCAATTGTCTTTGAGATATTCACCACTTTTTTTTTTTTTTTTTTTTTTTTGAGACAAGAGTTTTGCTTTTGTTGCCCAGACTGGAGTTCAATGGCGCGATTTTGGCTCACCACAACCTCTGCCTCCTGGTTTCAAGCATTTCTCCTGCCTCAGCCTCCTGAGTAGCTAGGATTACAGCCATGTGCCACCACACTCGGCTAATTTTTTGTATTTTTAGTAGAGACGGAGTTTCTCCATGTTGGTCAGGCTGGTCTTGAACTCCCAACCTCAGGTGATCCACCCACCTCAGCCTCCCAAAGTGCTGGGATTACAGGTGTGAGCCACCATGCCCAGCCCTATTTGCCACTTTTTATAAATTATATGTAATGATAGTGTGTAAATTCTGTCCTGTCTGGCAATAATTTAACTGGTTCCCACCATCCCCACCCTATGAAAATACCAGTTTTGTTTCCGCTTGCAATTCATCTTAACATTCCTTTACTCCAGATAAATCTGTGCTTTTTGACTTTTCCTTTGAAATGGTTATAACATATGCCTGATTCCCTCATATCATGTGCGTAAATTCCTTAACAGATGTGCACTTTTATATTTGTATGAGTCACGACCTTATCTTTTTCTGAAAAGTATTTTTTTTTTTTTTTTTTTTTTTTTTTTTTTTTTTTTTTTTTTTTTTTGAGACGGAGTCTCGCTCTGTCGCCCAGGCTGGAGTGCAGTGGCCGGATCTCAGCTCACTGCAGGCTCCGCCTCCCGGGTTCACGCCATTCTCCGGCCTCAGCCTCCCGAGTAGCTGGGACCACAGGCGCCCGCCATCTCGCCCGGCTATTTTTTGTATTTCTTAGTAGAGACGGGGTTTCACTGTGTTCGCCAGGATGGTCTCGATCTCCTGACCTCGTGATCCGCCCGTCTCGGCCTCCCAAAGTGCTGGGATTACAGGCTTGAGCCACCGCGCCCGGCCTGAAAAGTATTTTTTAACAACCCTCACATTGTTTCCAGTGTTTCGATTCTGAAATCTTTGTGTATTTGTAAAATTTCCTACATAGGATAAATTCCTAGATGAATAGTTGTTAATAAGCATTCATGTTGTCCAAATGCCTTCTAGAAAGTTTGTAGGGATCTCTACGACAGAGGGCAGCATAGCAGTCTGTATTCCTACACCTTCATCTATATTGTGTTTATCAATCTTTTTCAGCTTTGCCAATCTGACAGGTAAAAAGTGATTTGTAGTTTTAATTTGCATTTCTTCAATTCCTATTGAAATTGAGCATCTTTTCATGTGGATTTCTTCTTTAGTGAAGTATCTTATCATGCCCTTTGCCCATTTTTCACCTGGTGCATATTTTTATGTAAAAACCCCTTTATTTGAAAAATTAATTTTTGCTTACATACTATTGCATATGTTTTCTAGTTTGTTTGACTTTTAACTTTGTTTATGATATATTTTGTTATATCATAACAAAATTATTTGTTATTTATCTTTATTTTTTTATTTTTATTTTTATTTTTATTTTTATTTTTTTGAGACGGAGTCTCGCTCTGTCGCCCAGGCTGGAGTGCGGTGGCGCGATCTCCACTCACTGCAAGCTCCGCCTCCCGGGTTTATGCCGTTCTCCTGCCTTAGCCTCCCGTGTAGCTGGGACTACAGGTGCCCGCCACCTCGCCTGGCTAGTTTTTTTTTGTATGTTTAGTAGAGACGGCGTTTCACCGTGTTAGTCAGGATGGTCTCGATCTCCTGACCTCGTGATCCGCCCGTCTCGGCCTCCCAAAGTGTTGGGATTACAGGCGTGAGCCACTGCACCTGGCCTTGTTATGCATACATTTAACACTTTAATGTATTAAGTTAACTATATCAAACTATTTTGTGTGTGATTTTAGCTTTGTTGCCATTCTGAGAAATGCTGCCTGCTCTTAAAAGAGGTCAACCTGTTTCTTTTTAAAAACATTGAAGAACTTACATGTATGAGTTTTAGAAACGTATTTCAGGCTTTACTCTACTTGGAATTTGCATACTCAGGAGCCACACTTTATTTTTTTCCTGGACGGTATATTTATGATTGAATTTGCTTTCTCCATCTTCATGCTTTGGAAGTCGTACCTTACTCTTTTATGTCTTCCTCGTGTTCCTTTCAATGTAATTTGATTAAATTTCTAAAACAATTCAAAACTAATTTTGTAGCATTTGTCAAAATAAACAAATCCGGATTTAGGCAAGGGGAGACTATTCAAAAGGATTATTGAAAGAAGAAGATGGGTGGCAATCACAAAAGGATGAGGAGAGCTCTTATAGCCAGTGCTATTTTTCAGGAAAACAAGCCTCTGGCAAAGATCAGCACTGTTGACCTCCCTTTTGTTGATGATAAATGAATATTATGCACCACTGAGCAATTCAGATGCAATCCTAAGCCTCCTGCATGGGGTGAGTCAGGGACTAAGAAACAATCTCCTGGGGACTCTGGTTGGTGTCGTTCTGACAAAACCAGCTGAAGCATCTGTTGAGAGGTGGTGGCAAAGATCAGTTGTTTAAGGGTCAGGTATCCATGAAGAATGCCTACCATTAAAAACAGAAATATTAATGAAAAGGTTTAATATTAAAGGCCCAAGAAATATTAATCTTGGCATCTACAAGCCAAGGAGAGAGGCCTCAGAAGAAACTCAACTCTGCTGACACTCAGTTTTGGACTTCCAGCCTCCAGAATTATGAGAAAACAAAATTCTGTTGTTTGAAGTACCAGTCCATGGTACTTTGTTATGACATACTAGCAAAGTTAATATACCTACCGAGAAAACTATGAAGTAGATAATTAGCTGTCTGTCATACACCAGCATATTGTAGCAGACTAGTCAAGCTTAAGGTTATATATCTTGTGACTTTTTAATAGCCATATACTCCTTATAGTACAACTTTTATTTTCTTTTCTTTCTTTTTTTTTTTTTTTTTTGTTGTTGTCAAACAGAGTGAGATGGAGTCTCACTCTGTCACCCAGGCTGGAATGCAATGATGTGATCTCGGCTCACTGCAACCTCTGCCTCCTGGGTTCAAGTGATTCTCCTGCCTCAGCCTCCTGAGTAACTGGGATTACAGGCCCCTGCCACCACACCCAGCTAATTTTTGTATTTTTAGTAGAGATGGGGTTTCACCATGTTGGTCAGGCTGGTCTCAAACTCCTGACCTCAGGTGATCCACCCACCTTGGCCTCCCAAAGTGCTGGGATTACAGGCATGAGCCACCATGCCTGGCCAGTACAACTTTTCAATGTGGCAAGAATGAACACATCATTAGCAGACCAAAATATATTTAGCCTCCCTGTACTAAAAAAATTTATGTAAGCTTTAAATTATGCTCCACTATTCTATCTTACTTAGAAATGATCTAGGTACTTATATTAGACCATTCTTGCATTGCTATAAAGAACTACCTGAGACTGGGTAGTTTATAAAGAAAAGAGGTTTAATTGGTTCACAGTTCTGCACGCTGTACAGAAAGCATGGCTTGGGGAGGCCTCAGGAAACTCACAATCATGGCACAAGTTGAAGGGGAAGCAGGTACGTCTTATATGGCTGGAGTGGGGGAGGAGAGGCAGGGAGGAGGTGCCACATACTTTTGAACAACCAGATCTCATGAGAACTCTATCACAAGACAGCACCAGGGGGATGGTGCTAAAACATTAGAAACCACCTCCATGATTCAATTACACTCCATCAGGCCCCGCCTCCAACACTGGGGACTACAGTTTGATATGAGATTTGAGTAGGGACACCGATCGAAACCATATCACCCCTGAAGTGGGAAAGTCTCCCTACCCAGCTAGTTTCCCCTTCAGCCAGACCCGCTGTACCCTAATTAATCCTCAATCTAAGGAGCTTTACCTCCCTGCCAGCCCACAGAACTATTTGAACAAGCCAATTACATCTTCCCATGGAACAAAAGGTTACCTCACTCTTGTGCCATTACTACAAAGCCTGCCTCGCACAGCCCCTGCTGCTTCAGTCTACTTTCAAATGCAATTCCCGTGTAGCTCTGCCTGGCATGCAGTAACCTCCTCATCCCTTAGGCTGTGAGTATGTAACTGAAAAAATTGTAGCCAATCTCATCTGTCCAGTATTGCGTGCCATCTGTCCAGCCATCTCATACTATTTAGTGCAGAAGATCCCTCCTTCACCAATGGTGTGAAGAGAAGGTGGTCAGAACAGAAGGGAAGCCTAAATCTTGAGTGACCATGAGTTGAGGAGCTGGAGTGGGTAGGAAAAGGTCTGTAGGAATGGGCAGAGGGGGGAAGGAGGTAGACAGATTAAAGAATTCAAGGCAACAAAAGAGAAGGTTTAAAGTGGTAAAAACGGAGGGATGGGGATGATGGGAAGGGAGCAGTCTTAGATGAGCTGGTTTAGGGAGATCTCATGTTTCCCAAAGAGGCCTTTGAGGTTCTAGGTTACCTTTAGTAAATTTTGCCATTTTTGAGGCTATTAAACTGACTTAGTGCCATAATGGCATATACTCAGTGGGGGAAGAGGAGGGCATCTGATAGAGTGAGAGTTACCCTGGCATTAGTGGATAGTTAGCCCAAAGAAAAAAATCTTTAAAGGAGCCAAGAAAAAGTCTCACTTGATTAATTCCCTCGAACAATCCCCAGGTGGAGGAGCTGAAAAAGCACAGAAGTCTCACAGGAGGGCCAAAGCATCTCTTTGCCTAAAACAATCAAAGTAACCTTTTACTGTTCTTCAACAGACAAGATGGCCAGAGCGCTAGTTCAAGACTTGAACGCACCCAAGAGTCCTCAAGTCCTGAACATGGCACCTTTACCTGGGTGGGGCTTGTGGAGGTCCCTAGGTGAGTTCCAGTCTTGAGCTGGATCACAGCAACGAGAACCGTCAAATAAAAACCCAATCCAGACCTAGGTAAGGAGAGACTTTGTTTAAAAGGAGTATTGCAACCTAAGAAGAGAATGCTGCAATAGGGGAGGGACAGCATTCTAATAGAATGCTTCAACCATAAGATCTGCAAGTGTTTGAAAGGTAAGGCGGAAAAGGGCTTTTCTTTTACTGGGACTAGTAAACAATGTTAAAAAGAACCAGTATTGGCTGGGTGCGGTGGCTTATGCCTGTAATCCCAGTACTCTGAGAGGTTGAGGTGGGCAGATCACCTGAGGTCAGGAATTCGAGACCAGCCTGACCAACATGGTGAAAACTTGTCTCTACTAAAAATACAAAATTAGCTGGGCACGGTGGTGCATGCCTGTAATCCCAGCTACTTGGGAGGCTGAGGCAGAAGAATCGCTTGAACCTGGGAGGCGGAGGTTGCAGTGAGCCGAGATTGTGCCATTGCACTCCAGCTTCGGCAACAAGAACAAAACTCCGTCTCAAAAAAGAAAAAAAAAAAAAGAAGAAGAAGAACCAGTATCAGGGAGTGGGATGAGCAGGTGGCCTGATCAGGCAATTGATCAGGACATAGTTTCTTTGTGGTCAGCTGGGAAGGGGCTTCTTGGGAGGGGATGTCATATGGTTTGGCTATGTTCCCACCCAAACCCCACCCAAATCTCATCTTGAACTGTAATGCCCATAATCCCCACGTGGCGAGGGAGGGGCTTGGTGGAGGTGATTGGATCGTGGGGGCAGTTTCCCTCATGTTGTTTTTGTGATAGTGAGTGAGTTCTCAGGAGATCTGATGGTCTTATAAGGCTGTTTTCCCTGCTCTTGCTTGCTCTCTCTCACCTGCCACCATGTAAGATGTGCCTCTTCCCCTTCTGTCATGATTATAAGTTTCCTGAGGCCCCCCAGCCATGCAAAACTGTGAGTCAATTAAACCTCTTTTCTTTTTTTTTTTTTCTTTTCTTTGTTAGACAAAGTCTCACTCTGTCACCAGGCTGGAGTGCAGTGGCATGATTTCAGCTCACTGCAACCTCTGCCTCCTGGGTTCAAGCGACTCTCCTACCTCAGCCTCCTGAGTAGCTGAGATTACAGGCATGCACCATCACGCCCGGCTAATTTTTGTATTTTTAGTAGAGACAGCGTTTCACCATGTTGGTCATGCTGGTCTCGAACTCCTAACCTCGTGATCTGCCCGCCTCAGCCTACCAAAGTGCTGAGATTACAGGTGTGAGCCACCACACCCAGCCTTTAAACCTCTTTTCTTTATAAATTACCCAGTCTCAGAAATGTCTTTATAGCAGTGTGAAAGCAGACTAATGCAGGATGTTAAGGGGCTTATTCCCAATTCCAATGCTGGTTTAGGCTAAGACTAGATTAAAGGGCAAAGACCTGGTGAAAGGAGAAAAGCCTGACTGAAGTTTGATTAAGTAAGGTATTTGCCCAGATTGATCAGTAGGGGCAAATGGTTCAGCTAACCATTTATAAGATGAGAATGGAAATTTGGAGGGCATGTCTATGGCCTTGTCGTAGGTGTGAAAGGATGTTATCCACGATGCTTACCTAAGTCATCTGGGGAAAGGTGGTTCTATGTAGTTAGTGGTTTCTCAGAAAATAAAAGGGTGAGAAGCTCTTCACTGTTCTCCAGTAACACAAAGTATAGGTCAAGCAACACCATCCCCTTATTTTTTTTTTAATGTATTCTTATTTATTTATTTATTTATTTATTTATTTATTTATTTATTTTTGAGATGGAGCCTTGCTCTGTTGCCCAAGCTGGAGTGCAGTGGCATGATCTTGGCTCACTGCAACCTCCACCTCCCGGATTCAACTGATTCTCGTGCCTCAGCCTCCCCAGTAGCTAGGATTACAGGTGTGCGCCACCGCACTCAGCTAATTTTTATATTTTTAGTAGATGGGGTTTCCCCATGTTGGCCAGGCTGGTCTGGAACTCCTTACCTCAAGAGATCTGCCTGCCTTGGCCTCCCGAAGTGCTGGGATTACAGGCATGAGCCACCATGCCTGGCCTCTGTCCCGTTATTTGATTGTACTTGTAACTATAGTTTTATTATGACATTTTAATAATATATTGCTGTTGTATTCATCATTACTATGACAGCTGTGTTTATCAGACACTTTCCCACATCTATAATATTAGGAGAGTTGGATATTTGTGATCATGAGTTTGCTCCTTGTGCCGGTTATTGAAGTATGTCTTAGAGTTGAGACTCAAGCTTCTATCCTCTGCTCTGTGAGCCAGGGCTGAGACTCAGCAAATCACATTTCCTATAAGGTTTTGCTTATAAGGGGTGCTTGAGGAGAGGGACTTGCTACTTTATAGCTGCTTACTGTTCCTGTCCATGTTACCAAACAATGGTTCTTCTCCCTGGCTGCAGCAGCAGCTGGTTCCAGTTTCTTAGATTTGTTTGTTTGTTTGTTTTAATCCACCCGGTCCCATCCAGCCTCAATGTTTACCTTCAGAGATAAGAGCACCAGCTAGGTACCACCCCCTCCTTTGAGGTCTGACTCCCAGCCAACCTGGGGTCCTCTCCTGGCTCTTAGGTTCCAATAACCCCAACACTTCCCCTCTACCCAGCTCTGTGCATGGCAGCTGCTTCCTGCAGTTACTCTCTCTCTCTGTTACTGCAATGTTTTTACCTTGCCAGTCTTCATGACCTTAAATTCTCTGTAAAAATAATTGCTGTGATTTCTGTTTTCTGACTGGGCCCTGACTGATACACCCCTAAGCATTCCAGAAATACCTTCTAAACTACTTGTATAGATTTATGGATGTATGTTATTGCAGGAATTAAAAATAAGTGGACTGGGCAAGGTGGCTCATACCTGTAATCCCAGCACTTTGGGAGACTGAGGTGGGTGGATTGCTTGAGCCTGGGAGTTCAAAACCAGCCTGGGCAACATGGCAAAACCCCATCTCTACAAAAAATACCAAAAAATTAGCTGGGCGTGGTGGCACACATCTGTAGTCCCAGCTACTTGGGAGGCTGAGGTGGGAGAATTACCTGAGCAGGGATAAGTTGAGGCTGCAGTGAGCTGTGATTGCACCACTGTGCTCCAGCCTGAGTAACAGAGTGAGACCCTGTCATGCACACACACACACAAAATGGATTACACTTATGGTATACAGGCAGTATCCAACTGACAAACAAGATATATTCTAAAAGTTAATTCATAAATCTATTGCTTGGCCACCCCCCCTGGCTAATTTATCTATTTTTATTTTGTAGAGGTGAAGTCTGGCTATGCTGCCTAGGCTGACCTCAAACTCCCAGGCTCAAGGGATACTCACACCTTGGCTTCCTAAAATGTTGGAATTACAAGCGTGAGCCATTGCAAACAGCCGGCTATACTTTAATTAATTAATTAATTAATTTTTGAGATGGAGCCTTGCTTTGTTGCCCAGGCCAGACCGTAGTGGCACGATCTTGGCTCACTGCAACCTCCACCTCCCAGGTTCAAGCAATTCTCATGCCTCAGCCTTCCGAGTCACTGGGATTACAGGCACATGCCAGCACGGCTGGCTAATTTTTGTATTTTTAGTAGAGACAGGGTTTCGGTATGTTGGCCAGGCGGGTCTCGAACTCCTGACCTCAGGTGATCTGCCCACCTCGGCCTCCCAAAGTGCTGGAATTACAGGCAGGAGCCACTGCACCCGGCCCCAGCTATACTTTAAACTTATGTTTAGCAATTAATATGTCAGTATTTTAACTTACAAACGACTCAGACATTTAATGAATATCTATTACTTAATTTAATATGTTCGAGATTTCAAGTTACCAAAAAAGATTTTTAAAACTGTTTTTAAGTAGACAAATTTTATAAAACATCATTTTTTAAGTTTATTTATAAACTTTTATTCCATTTACATTTACCTAATTCACTTGCTCTTAACAATTATGCTTGAATTGCTCGTGAAAAATTTCATGAGACATTAAACAAAGCTAGCCATTGAAGGAGTTCAGGAGTTTTCCCCAAAATCATTTCCTCTCCCCTAAATTGTCCCTCCCCAATGAAGAGGGTACACAAGCTCCTAAAATTTCAGTTTTTGTTGGGGGAGGCAGACGGAATATTCGTTTTTCTTTCCTGTGCTATCCCCTACAAGAAATCTGCGTACTTTTTCTCTTGGTAATCTACCTGCTGTCAATTTATTTCATAGACTTAGTTATCCAACCCTCAGAGAGTAGAGGGGAAGTCTTTCTTCCCCTACATCATCATCTTATGTTAATTTTTGTTGACAAATTAGGCAGGTATCAAACATATCACAGTCTAATGGCCTCCACGTTAGAATTTATTTTATTTTATTTTATTTTTTTGAGACGGAGTCTCGCTCTGTCGCCCAGGCTGGAGTGCAGTGGCACAATCTCGGCTCACTGCAAGCTCTGCCTCCCGGGTTCACGCCATTCTCCTGCCTCAGCCTCCTGAGTAGCTGGGACCACAGGCGCCCGCCACCACACCCGGCTAATTTTGTGTATTTTTAGTAGAGACGGGGTTTCACTGTGTTAGCCAGGATCGTCTCGATCTCCTGACCTCATGTTCCGCCCGCCTCAGCCTCCCAAAGTGCTGGGATTACAGGCGTGAGCCCCCGCGCCCGGCCAGAATTTTGTTTTATAACAACATGGAAACAAATAAGACCTCGTTCTGTTTTCTAGGAGTTAAAAATCCAACGAAAGAAGACACAGATACAATATTCCTCTTGTTACAAAGAGAACTGTGGCAACTTTCATAACTGACACAAAGCTCTGTGCTATAAGGGCGGGGAAGGTTTTATCCTACTTTCCACAGCACGGCGGATTGTTCCACAGTTTAATTTGATCTTAATTTTTATGTGGAAATACACATGAATGTAATAAGTTCTTAAACGCTAAATTTAGGAAGCCAGGTTCATTAGGGGAAAGAAAAGAAACACCTACATGGTTATCTCTAAACTTTACATATCAAGAAGCTTGGGATTTAATTATATTGTTTTTCTAGAACATATTTTCATGTTTAAAATCAGAAAAGGCAGCATTTCTCGAGTTTCCTGCTTTCGAGGAAGGGAGGCATAAAATATTTAAAAAGACGCCGCTCACACACATAGCTCTACGAATCAGAGCACAGTGAGGAAGAGGAGCGAGGAAGCACTGGGACCGCAGCGCTCCTCCAAGACCACGTCAGTGCCCAGAGGGCGCCCTCGCCTCGAGGCGGGCACCGCGAGTCCACAGCAAGTCTCCAGCCCCGCGCCCGCGCAGGTGGGCGAGGCGGGGACGTGATGGGCGGGGCCTAGAAAGGCGGGGCCTTTGGGGGCGGCCCTGGGGCGGGCCCCGCCGGTACGAGGGCTGCCGGCGCAGCTCCGGAGCGTCTAGAGCGCCGCGCGGGCAGGATCTTGCTGGACCAGGAGCGGCAGCGCATCCTCCTGCGACTCCGGGGCCAGACGCCCACTCCAGGTAACCGACTCCCCATCGTGTTCCCCTGCTCGGCCGTCCAGCGGTGGGGGAGGGCAGAGAAGGATGGGTGGGAGGGAGCCGGCTCTCAGCCAGTACCCCTTGGCCCCGGGCGGGCTGGGCTCTGCCGCTCAGGAAGAAGCAGAACCGGGGTGCGCCCGGTACCGGGATGGAGCGGCGCGTCCTCCTTCCACCCTCATTTTCCGTCCGCTCAGTGGGGCTGGGACGCCGGTACCCCGTGTCCCCCGAAAGTCACTTTCTAGCCTCTTGACCCTGGTCCGTGTGGCTTAGACGTCGGAGGGATTGGTTGCGGGCGTGGATAGGCAGGGAACGAAAAGACTCGCTGCCATCCCTTGGGTGCCAGGGGCTTAACTTCATTTAACTTCATTGAATCCTAACCCCAGCCCGGCTAAGAGGCACTTTCACCCCTACTTTACTGATAAAGAGGCCAACGCTAGGATAATAAATGACACGCCCTAGAGCAAACTGTTACTAATAGAAACGGAGACGTTAGTTTAGGGGCTCCGAAGCCTCTCTCCTTTCCTGCTCCCTCGCTTTCTTTCTTCTCGCGGCAGTCTAGGAAACTCGCGCGCAGGGTCTATTACGAAAACAAGTGATTCGTCTTAAACGCATTTCACCCCCTCCTAGGTTTCTCTTTCCTCTTCTTTTAAAGTATCTCAGGCAGATTCCTACAAGTTTTGGTTATTAGGTTATTAGGTTTTTGAAATGCAAGAAGCCCTTGCTCACTGCTTCTTTTCTCCTGGCAGCGCTTTCTGCGCAGCACAGGCACCCTCGCCTGTCACGCCTCCCTCTCCTCTTCCCGTCTCCCAGCGTGGATGAGGGCGCTTGCAGATCCCGGCTGGGGCACTGGCCGCCTAGGCCGAGGTAGGTTCTGTAGGCACCTGGCATGCTGTAGATGCATATAAACGTTGCCCTGTACACCCTTTGCCTTGTTATTTCTTTCTGCAGAAAAGAGAGTCGTTTTTTTACACATAATGGGGCAAGAGGCCAATTGGGAGGATATATGGTGTTCAAAGAAAGCCATGGTGCCTTGAGATGAGAATGCGGGCACAGCTTTTTGTGGGCTGAATTTGATGGGTGGGAGGTGAGAGACGTGGTCTGGAAGTTGTCTCTTCGTCTGGCATTCTGCCCCTCTTCCAGAGCTGTTCTGAAAGGCCGGTTTGTTTTATAGAGGGGAGGAGGAGGGGTTAATAGTTTTTAAAGATCAGTGTAAATTACCTGCTAGGAGCTTAGGCAATTCCAGGCAGGCCCCCCTGCTGGAGGCTTTGGTAACAGATTTCAGTTCTGGCAGGGAGGAAAACTCAGACTGTGTAGATACCTGCTTTTTCTTAAAGGAATTTTTTTCAGGCCTTTAAAATGGTACTATCGGGAAACTGATTTCTTAGAAATGGCAAACTCCTTTAGTTTTGAATACAATATACCAAACTGTGAATTTACTTTTAAAAAGTGTTTTATTGGCCGAGAGGTTGATTTTTTTTCCATTTCATGAGGAGGGTTTGACGGTCACTGCCACCTCCTCTGTCCGTCCTTCAGCTTGGCCCTGTAAAGGACCTCCTTGTCCGTCCTTCAGCTTGGCCCTGTAAAGGACCTCCTTAGCCTTGGCCCCAAGTTTGTACTAGATTCTGTCCTTCATTAATTATAGTTCATTCTTGATTAATGATAGCAATGCTTCCACTCACTTTTTAAGGAGTTATTCCTTTTCCATTTGTGATGGAATTGCTTAACAGTAAGAAAAACGTTTTTCCCTAAAACTGGGATCACAAAATCCACTTTATCCATGTGGACTAAACAGGTAATGCACGAGAGTGCTTGAGTGGGCCCAGATGACTGCAGAGGAACCTGCTAAATCTGGGTGGATAGTGACCATTTCCACCTAGTATCCATGCAGGAATTCCCATGAAGCCATGCAGTGTAGGCAGCTCTTCCTTTTTTTTTTTTTCCATGAATAGCTGAGAACTTTTACTTAAAAATAAAAAATGTAAAGCCTGATTTTAAATATTGGCTCGTATTTTTTCCTTTTTAAAACACAGAGAGGGCCAGGCGCAGTGGCTCACACCTGTAATCCCAGCACTTTGGGAGGCTGAGGAGGGTGGATCACGAGGTCAGGAGTTCAAGACCAGCCTGGCCAAGATGGTGAAACCGTGTCTCTACTAAAAATTCCAAAATTAGCTGGGTATGGTGGCCGGGCGCCTGTAATCCCAGCTACTCAGGAGGCTGAAACAGAGAATTGTTTGAACCCGGGAGGTGGAGGTTGCAGTGAACCAAGATTGCGCCACTGCACTCCAGCCTGGGTGACAGAGTGAGACGCTGTCTCAAAAGAAAAACAAACAAACAAAAAAAACAACAAACCACACACAAAGAGGCTGGGCATGGTGGCTCATACCTGTAATCCCAGCATTTTGGGAAGCCAAGGCAGGTGGATCACTTGAGGTCAGGAGTTCGAGACCAGCCTGACCAACATGGCAAAACCCCATCTCTACAAAAACAAAAATCAGCCAGGTGTGATGGTGGGCACCTGTAATCCCAGCTACTCAGGAGGCTGAGGCAGGATAATCGCTTGAACCCGGGAGGTGGAGGTTGGGATGAGCAGGGATTGTGCCACTACACTCAAGCCTGGACGACAGAGTGAAACTCCATCTTAAAACAAAAAACTTACGAAGAATAAAATCAAACTTGTTTCATGCATCATCTGTTTGCAAAGCTCTGCCTTAAAAACTGCTAATGTACACGGTGATTATATTCACTGAGGAATGGAAAATTCTGAACTGTGGTGTAGATATTATATATTTTCATGAAATGAAAGTGATAGAAAACAGAAATTACTACTGGAAATGATCGATGGTCAAATTCTGTTTTCTATGAAGTGTGTGGTATTTCAGCTACACTGTGTGTGTGTGTATATATATATATATATATATATATATATATATATATATATATATTTTTTTTTATAGAGCCAACCAAGGACTCTTGTCACTATTTTTATTTATTCTAATGAGAAATGTATTCATGGTTCCAGGTCAGTATGTCAGATGTCTAACTCCCTGTCTTAAAAAGGGAGTTCCCAAATGACTGTTCATATAACCAGATGTGTTTCTTGTGGAGACTGTCTGTATTCTTGGCTTTGTCACTGGATTTGTGGCTTAGTGCTGTCACGTTTCCTATCTGAGGCAAATGCCATGTATTAGTTTAAACCAGCCTTTCTCAGTTGTGTCACTTTTGACATTTTTGGCCAGATAAGTTTTGTTGTGGGGGCTGTCCTGTGCATCGCAGATGTTTAGCAGTGTCTCTGGCCTCTACCTATCAAATAAATGCCAGTGCACCCTCCCTGCAGTTAAACGACCCCAAATGTCTCCAGACACAGGCAAATGTTCCCTGGAGAACAAAGTCATTTTTGGTTGAGGAACAAAATGAACCTATATTTAAGATGGTCTAAACGTTTCTGAGATGGTCTAAACATTTATAAGCTTAACAATTAACTTCAGACTCTTCATGACTAGAGAAGCTATTTGTAGATTTAAACGTCTGACGTTTTGAAACGTCTTTATCATAAAGATAACTAAATCAGTGTTCTTTGTGAATGGCCAATGTGTCCTGCCGGTTTCTTTTCTTTTTTTTTTTTTTCTTTTTCCTACTCTGAGAAGCATGCCTTGCCAGTTTCCATCTCCAAAGAAATTTCAAGTGGTCAGTGCATTTGTTAAATTTCATAAAGTTTAAAAAGTTGGAAATGAACAAGGAATTCTACAGTAGTTTTACGCAGAATTTAGTTTTAAGAAAAATTAACCTCTTTTTAGCTAACAGCAATAAAACGAAGACTGCTGTGTATTTCTGTAATCTGAAAAATCTCAACTTTCTCAAAGGGAGCGCTACATAATGTATGGTATAACTTCTATCAGAAGAAAACATGTCCTAGAAATGTAACCCTCTTTATTAGGACTTACATATGCTCAGGGAGGTTGAAAACAGCCTTGATTATGGAGGATGCCTCCTTAGCTGGGGATTAGCTATCCACTGGTCTCTTCCAGAAATCAAACTAATTTGTAAAACTCAGGACTGGCTACATAATTTGTGGGGCCCCTTGTTAAAAAAAATTAAGAATTTGAACATGGTAACCACAGAGCATTAAACCAAGCACAGGGTCCAGTGTGACTGCATTGGTGGCCCCCCCCCCCCCCCCCCGTGAGCTGGCCCTGGTGAAACTCTTTATTTATAGCTTACAGTAGGGTTGTGATCACAAATGCAAATCTAAACCGTGAAATGTTACTGCTGCCACTAGGCACCTGGAGTTTCTGCTTCCTTGATTGTTCTTCTGTTTCCAATGAGGAGTCTGCATGTATTTGGTCATCAATGCAATAACGTTACTAAGAAATCCTCCTGTGATTGATTTTTCCTTTGCTAAAGAGGTAGCCAAATTTTTGTTCATTAGAGTCATGGGTACTGGAGCAACCTATTTATTCAGGCATTCATTGGACAACTATTTACTGAGCATCTTTTAGATGCCCAGCATTGCTCGCTCCTGGGCCACAGCTGTGAACGAGATGGAGGGTCCCTGCCTTTATGAGCTTATGAGCTTATGAGACAAACACATAGTCACACCGGCTCAGGCTATCACAATCCTAAGGGGTACTTAGGAAAGCACAGGGCGTTAGGGGAGCATGTGACCCTGAGACCTAACTTGGTTTAAGGGAGAGAGACTGTTCAGGGAAGGCCTGCTTAAAAAATGATATTTAAAATAAGGCCTGGGAGCAGGCATGGTGGCTCATACCTGTCATCCCAGCACTTTGGGAAGCTGAGATGGGAGAATCGCTTGAGGCCAGGAGTTCGAGACCAGCCAGGTCAACATAGCAAGACTCCAATCTCTTTTTTTTTTTTTTTTTGTAAAAAATAAAAATTTTTTAAAAAGGCTGAAAGATTAGTAGGAGTTAGTGAAGTACATTAGGGCATAAACTTACAGGCTGAAAGAGTTGAGATCAAGAGGAAAATATGTCTGGAGATGAGGCCTCTTGGGTCATTTTTAGGATTTTGGACTTTAATGTCAGCATAGTGGAAACCCACTTTTTGTTTGTTTCAGACAGGGTCTCACTCTGTTGCCCAGATTGGAATGCAGTGGCACGATCTTGGCTCACTGCAGCCTCTTCTTCCCAGGCTTAGGTGATCCTCCCACCTCAGCCTCCTGAGTAGCTGAGACTACAGGCACATGCCACCATGCCTGGGTAATTTTTGTATTTTTAGTGGAGATGGGGTTTTGCCATGTTGCCCAGTCTGGTCTCGAACTCCTGGGCTCAAGCGATCTGCCCACCTGGGCCTCCCAGAGTGCTGGGATTACAGGTGCAAGTCAGCACCCCTGGCCACTGAACGGTTTTTGATTTGAGGTTGGTTTTTTTTGTTGAAGACAGTGTCTCACTTTGTTGTCCAGGTTGGAGTGTAGTGGCTATTCACAGCTGTGATCATAGCACGCTCCAGTTGAACTCCTAGGCTCAAGTGATCCTCCCACTTCAGCCTCTCAAGTAGTTGAGACTACAGGCATGGGCTACCATATCTGACTAGAAGTAGTTTTATTTTCAACCCAGCAAGCCCTGATTCCTTTATGTTTTCTCTAGATTCTACTAAAGAAATTGGACCAGGCGCGGTGGCTCAAGCCTGTAATCCCAGCACTTTGGGAGGCCGAGACGGGCGGATCATGAGGTCAGGAGATCGACACCATCCTGGCTAACATGGTGAAACCCCGTCTGTACTAAAAAAATACAAAAAACTAGCCGGGCGTGGTGGTGGGCGCCTGTAGTCCCAGCTACTCGGGAGGCTGAGGCAGGAGAATGGTGTAAACCCGGGAGGTGGAGCTTGCAGTGAGCTGAGACCTGGCCACTGCACTCCAGCCTGGGTGACAGAGCAAGACTCCATCTCAAAAAAAAAAAAAAAAAAAAAGAAATTGAAT